>NC_041358.1:2995000-3170000 GCF_900634415.1 Cottoperca gobio | reverse complement strand
TTGGCCACTTTTCTCATCCTAGTCGCAAATGACCCCTATAAAGACACGGGGAACAACCAAAATGACCCCAATAGAAATGTCATGTCTGTGAAAAGTAAAACTGCAAAATGGGTCTTACAAAGATAAAAAAAAAAACAGACCCCACACACCCCAACAAAATGCATTTCACAGAGCAGTCACTGTGTCTGCCAGCTTTGCTGCCTTGCTGGACGGCTCTAGGGGGGCCGATGGCTGGATATCTGAGGGAAATACAGACGAGGTGCCAGTAAAGATGTGAAGAAGGGGCTCAAACTGTGTGTGACAGAGGTCCCCTGCCTACAGCACAGCACTACAGCATGACAGCCCACTTTTCCAGCTCTGCTCCCGTCCTCCATCCCTTCCTGTCTACCTCCTCGCCCTCTCGCTCCTCTTTAATACATTATAAAAATTCACTGCTTTCCCTCATAGGCACCACATAACCCATCTATCACTTTTGGCATTGGCACAAATGACTTCGGCTAAAGAGCAGGGATGGAACATGTGGCCGTTTGTGTATTCAATCTGCAGACGTACTCACAGGGAGCAGCGAGAGAGATTTGTCATAGAGTAATTCCACTTCATGATGAATGGGCTTACACATAAAGCTGCTTCTACGGGAAAGGGTAAATCTGAGTTAAGTTTTAAAGGTTGATGAACATATTTAAAAGAGACTACACTATGTATCTGATAAAAAAAAAGCTAAATTAAATGTGAAAAGAGAAATTTCCATTCCACAGGCTTTACCCTCTTTTAAACAAGATACTTAACATCTGTCTGTTCCAAGTAATATCACACATGACTGACCCTGAAAATAGTATTTTTTTGGCAAAACAGCTAAATAGATTGTTTAATATTGCATTCCAAAACAACCTACATGACTGCCAGCTCTTTGGTTAAGGTTTGGTTAGTTCATAACTTTGGGAAAAATGCTTAATTGCATTCTTTACGCTGCGCAAGGCTAATCTGGTCCTTTCTCCAGCTCCACTTTCAACACACAGACATGGACTGATAATCTTCTTGTCTTCTCACTCCCAGAAAAAAAAAAGCAAATAAGAATGTTCCCTAAATGTTAAGCATTCTTTGTTAGCTTGAATAAAACTAATTAAACTTCTCTCTTATATTATCCTGAATGGCAATTTTAGTAAATTATTAGCAGGCTATAAATCCAAAATCAGTTTACTGTACCACCAAAACAACATCCCTCAAAATTACAGTTTATTGGATAAGTTATGAAATGGTATTTGCAATGACTTATTAATGATAGCATGAGGTCATTAACTAGTATTAAACAAAGTAACAAAGATAAATTAAAGCTGCAAACAGCGATGAACAGGTCCTTGCACATCCACACGTGATGGGGTTACTGGCTGAATGAATGCAGTGCATTGCCGTGATCATTGGAGACTGGGCACACGAGTGAACATTAGGTATTGCAGGGAGTGTGATGAGCTGGACATGACATACAGCAAATCTTGCAGCACTTTCTGTGTCCACTATGTGGTGCTAGAGAACACACACTTAACAAACAGTATGTATCTGTATGTATCTATATCATGTGTAGACCACACATTTGAATTTTTAAGTAACACATTTGAATTTGTAAGTAAATTGGATGTCAAAGTATAGCAAATGTAACTTTATGTTGCCAGTAGACAGCGCTATGACTATGAGCATGAGAAATTTGGAGGAGATAGGAGAAAGTATGCTGAAGTACCAACAACTTACTTTTTTACAGTGAATTGCTCAAAACAGCCGTGATGCCACGGCAAGGCCGTTCAGTGAAATTTAAACGATTTTGATTTTGATTAAATCTCTAGGAGGAGTTTGTTAAAGTACAATGCCCTCAAATGTTACAAAACTCAAAATGGCCGACTTCCTGTTGGGTTTACACTATACCGGATCCACCTGTTACATATTCTTACCAATATCATACACATATTCACGGCAGAGGGCTGCGTTCTAGGTGGCGCAAGAACCATATATTGTAAACCCTCAAAAATGCAATTCCATGTAGATAAATATAATAATAATAACAATTAAAGCTACAAGCAGCGATGAACAGGACCTTGCACTTCCATGCACGTCGGGGGTCACTGGAAAAATGACACAGGAACACTCAGCTGAGTGCAATGATACCTCCAACAAAAGCTGATAAAACACTAATCACATTGTAGCCTACCATGTATGTTGGAGTTACAACATTGCAGTGTTTAATGGCAAAGCCGCCTGGGCCAAAATGGCAGCAAGAATTTAGAAATTTAGATCAGATTTTACCATGTACATTGGAGTAACAACATCATTGCAATTCATATCGAAGGCGAACAAACTGGCTGTATCGTTCCATGACAACTCACTCATCCTCAAGGTCTTTAGATAGTACTGTCTAAATTAGTCAATTGGATTAAATCTGGAGAAGTTTGTTAAAGTATGGCGCCATCAATTTACAGCAACTTCCTGTTGCCAGTGGTTGGCGCTATTACTATGGGTCAATATGGGCATGTAGATGCTGTCAGGACTGGACCCTTCTCATTTATTGGACACTTAGGGGAAAATTGGACATTGTATATTAGAGTTATAACAAATTTCTCTTTTTTGGCGGATCGCAAAAAATGGCCACATCAAGGTTGTTCAATGAAAACTCAGGATTTTGATAATTTTTCATCAATGTCTTCAGATGGTACTGACCAAATTTGAAATTGGTCGGATTAAATCTGTAGGAGTTTGTTAAAGTACAGCACCTGCAAAAGGCACGTAATCGCCTAAGATTGCTTATGAAATAAAAAATGGCCGACTTCCTGTTGGGTTTATGGTACACCTCCAAGAGGCTTTTTTGTGTGTCTTCCAAAGACACATATACCTACCAAACTTCATATGTCTACATGCAATTTAAAAGGGGGGGCTTTTGCCTTGAAAACGAAAGTGGGCTGGGCATACACAATTGTTCACGCCCAAGACAAGGACCCATGTCAGATATCTGTTTTTCATGACTTTTCGTGCATCCCAATCACCTTACAAATGTCTTAAAAGATGGCAAATAAAAAGCGTAATAATAATAATAAAAATAATAATAATAATAATATCTACAATTTCAATAGGGTCCTTCGACTCTGACATCAGTGCTCGGCCCCTAATTAATGAGTCACCCGTTTGAAATCATAAAGCTGCTAAGGGCATATCAAAAAATGAGCCTAATATGATGAGATGTATTGCTTTTGTCAGTATCTGATAGTTTTGTTTGTTTTGCCATACACTATTTCTATATTCTAGCGCCACAAAATATACAATATTAGTCATATTTCAGTGGTGACAACATCAACAATTGTTGAAAAACCTGTTGCCATATCAACTTTATCACATCTTGCAATAAGGCAAGCCAATTTTATCACCCACGAAGCCATAGATTTTAAGTTGCACCCAATGAAAAGAGCGGATATTTAATCATAGGGTATAAATTCAGAAGCATCTCAGCGCCATTCTCTGGAGGGTATTGAAAGCAGAGTTGAGAAGAAAAAGTAGTAAGTGAATGTGGGAAACCTGCGCATAGCAATCAATAGTGGTGTAATTAAAGGGCCAGGGAGTCCTTTCTATAAAGTCATTTCAAGTTGTTCTGCTTCGCTTGCCTCTCCCTCCGCGGCCTCACAAGGTAATTGCCTTGGAAATTTGTTACACTTTTGGCATTAGCTCTGAGTGGGAGAGAGAGGGAGACAGAAAGAGAGAGAAAGAAAGAATTGCATGTGTTCAAAAATTAAGAGAGGTGGAAATGAGACAAAGAAGCAATTCAGGCACAGTTGACTTGCTGAAGTCACATTCTTCAGCTATGATTTTTTTCCACTGCATTAATTGGTTTAAGATGAGTGTAATGCGTGTGTGTGTCTGTGTGTGTGTGTGTGTGTGTGAAAGCAAGTGAGAGGCTGAACGTCACATCACCTTCGGCACCTCCACTGTGGAGTACTGGCTCTCTCTTTATGATTAAGGTTAATATTAAATATTAAAAGGCTGCACCATCAAAGTTAAACAAAGTCAATATAATGTAGTAGTCCATCAACATAAAAGGTAGACCATAGACCAGGGGTATTCAACTAAAATTCTAATAGGTCCAGTTAGAGAAACGTTCCGCGAGCAAAGGTCCGGAGCATCATAATGTCTAACTTGCTGTTATGTAGTGTGATATATATATTGAAGTAGCCTAGTAGCTGTATCAACATCAAATCTAATAAAGAAAGTACAATTTAAAACATTTAGACAATATTTATTGTCACTCAACATTGAACTATAGAGATATATATAATACTGTAAATATGTATAATGTTCTTCTGGGGTTGCATTTAAAAATAAAATTGAGAAAATAAATAAAATAGAATTGTGCATCTTAAAATAAAGTGCTTAATCTTAGAAACATAAAATAAAGTGTAGCAGCAGCTTGAGTTTCCCTTTTTCTTTAACTGTTTCACTTCTTGATTCAACTTTCAACCAATGTTAAAATAAATCAGTCTCAACACATCTTAACAATTGAACAGTTTAACCCAGGCTAGCACATTCTGGGTTAAACTGTTCTGTGGCTGATGTGGCTGCGCTCACTCGTGTCTTCGTCTGTGTTTCTCTCCCTTTCTCCGTCTTCTCTCTCTGTATCGCTAACTCGTCTTTCCATCTGTCACGCGCCTCTCGCCTCTCATCTGTCTGTATTCAGAGTTGTAATGTTTGCCGGTTGGAATGCACAGATTTGATTGGCTGAGTAGCATCATGTGGTATGGCTTAACTCGCATGTAATTGGTCTGTGAGTTTCCTGAACCGCTAAACCAGTGCCTTAAAGACGAGAAAAGCTGCGCCAGTTAAAATAGAAGCGCCCCGTCAAAATTGAAAATCCCTTAATAATTTATTGATTATAGGTCCGGATAGGTCAGCGTCTGGGTCCGGACTCGGACCGCGGTCCGCCTGTTAGTAACCCCTGCCATAGACCATAACATCACTTAAATGCTTTATGAGCTTTTGGTCTAGCATTTTTCAAGGTTTGGGCTGGACACCTTAGTTCTAATTAGGGCATATATAAATGCTATGGCACACAATGGTATCCAGTTTTCGTAAGGCTATTGCTTGTGTTCCCATGCAGAAAGCCAGTTCCAAAAAAAAAAAAACCCCTCGGGCTGTTCTCATACACTGTTTGTACTTAAACCTATGAAATAAATGCAGTCCAATTTGAATATAAGCAACTTAATCGTGAGCCAAGACAAGTGACGTAGTGTAAAGAGCATCATAGGAGAACATAGGGAGGACATCAGGATGGGTCCAAAAACACAGGACTTTCACACAGAAGACTGGAAGTCAACGTTGACTTATTTGTAAGTAACGCCAAATCTGTAGTTATTTCAACCCAAACCACAATATTTTCCTAAAGCTAACCAAGTAGTTTTGTTGCATAAACAGGTTTTGCACCGAAGGGGCTTGTGATGGAGTTTACATCAACCATGAAATATTTCATTTTTGCAGGAACCGTGAGAACTTATTTTATTGTCAATAAGGTTTATGACAGCGCCATAATTAACCACAAAATAAAATTCAAAGCTGAAGATTAGTTAACTTAGCCGATCAGAGTGATATGAGTCACACTTCCCCCTTTCCCTGCACTCGTTGCTTCAACACACTAAGCATACACTTTAGTGAAGCTTCTGACTTCGACAATCAGTCAGCCTTGCCGGGGGAAACAGGGGCTTGCAACACGCCTTAGAGTTAGTGATGGACTAGCTTAGTAATTGTCTGGTCAACAGCCTACGATAGAGTCAGAGCACAAACCCCCAAGGCCTGATGGGGACAGGGTTTGTTGAGGGAATTAATCAATCTAAAAAGGGCTGAAGAGACGCACACCCACCCACATATGTACTAACACATACGTACACACACATGACCTTAAAACACACACAAGGTATTTATCCAAATGAGCGCATAGACATAAAAGCCAGAAAGATTGCAGCAATCCTCAAGACTTAAAACGTATCCTAATACAACGGTACGTATGAAGTTATTTGTTATTTTTTGTGCCTTCTCTTATGAATGTTGAGTGATAGTCATTGCTAGGCTGGTAGCCGTGTTATTAGTTCACTTCCAGAGGTTGCTATTATTTACATAACACGTTTCATTCCGTGAGAAACATGTGTGGAATATAAAGTATGCAGGATCACAATATGTGTGCTTGTGTGTTGCACAGCAATGACACATAACTATAAATGCTATCAAACTGATATAAATTGTAAGCACTGATATGTACACACACACACACACACACACACACACAGCACCGTGGGTACTTTGAGGTTGACCGCATCATCTCATTAAGGTCTGCCGATCTCCATGAGGGACCCTGAGCAATTAACCAATGGCCGGCCAATATAGCCAGCTTTAATTGAATGGGAATTAAAAGAGAAAAAAACAAGAAGAAAAGGAATTAAAAAAGAGGAAAAAAATTAAAGGAGGCAGGCAGATGGAAACTAATGATAGTTGGATCCCAAGAGTGGTCAGAGGTGCATCCAATCGATTGGAGACAGATTACATCTCTCTCGCTCTCTTTTTTTCCCCCTTTTGTTTCTCTCCCTTTCTCACATCCATTCTCTTCCTCATTGGAACTCATTTGATGTAATGGAAACACTTCAAAAAGAAGCCTGCCTTGCAGAACCATTGGATGTACATTATGCTCGGTCTACAAAGATGCCTGTCTTCACAGAGTGGGGAGAAATACAAATGGACACACACAAACACACTCAAAATGTGCACTCTAAAAACAAAATAGTTGAAGCATTTTCTGACACACAATTTAGATATGCAATGATGGACCCACTAGTACTATGAAGAAAAAAACAAGCCTTCATACCACTGAAAGACCCCCTTAAAAAAAATACTAAAAAGACATATAAATAGTCAATCGTGTCAATGAAAGACACTCAAAATAAAATCTAACACCAAAGAAAACGTATAAAACCAATACCAACAGTCAAATGTTCTGAAATAGCTCTAATACCATGGCATGGGCGTAAAGCGTGCAATTCTGCAGCAAGAGTGGCACACACATGCACATTGATTATGATCAAGTGAACTCATTGCTTTAGCCACCGCTTTTTGGGGGAGCATCGATTGTCTGTGTGACACACTCGTGCAGCATGGGTGCATAACAGTGACGAGGTGTGTGTGTGTGTTTGTGTGTGTGTGTATGTGTGACTGTTATCTGTGCAACATGGGAAACAGCAGAAAGCAGTGTTCCAGTTACTGACCAGCTGCTTGGATTTATTGGGGAATAAATGGAAATGGACAGACCGTGCACACGTACAATGGGGAAACATGCTGGCAACAAGAGATGACGACCCCCCACGCATGTTTCCCAAAAACCTGCTGGGATAGGATGAGGGAAAGGGATACATGGGCGGAGGCTCAAGTGAAAGACAAAAGACACAGGGAGTGAAGGTGTTGAAGGTGGCAGTGTGGTAGTGGCCTGTGGTGATGATGCTGAGATAAGAGGGGATTTACGCTCTCCAAAGCAGGAATTACCTCTTAATACTGTATACTTTTCATCGTTCTCTTTCTCTTACAAACACATATATACGCACACTCTATCTAAACACACACAGCCATACACCTCAATATGTGGCTGCGTACTACAAGTGAAGCAATCCTTTACTGGATTAGACCAAAACTGCACCAAACATGACATAATTGCAAGACATGACATGGACTAACTGTGAAAACACAGCTGTCAGACACATATAGAGGCTTCTCATAGACCTATAATTGAGGAGTTAGAAAGATGTAGCTGTGTCACTGGCTATGATTAGAAAGTCAGACAACAGACTCAGTTCAGCGTGAGGTGTCAAAGAGGTGTATTTATACATCTACTGAACACCTATACAGTGGAGATTGACATGATGAATGCATTGTTTAGCTATAAACATCTGTAACATTGGCACAATGTCCTTCATGTAACTTAGTTTACATGTTGAATCCATTAGGTCAAGGCCAACCCTCCAGAAACATATGAAGGATGTTAGTAATGGTACAGCTTTGTTACTACACACTACAGTATAAGTATGGTATTTTGAATGGGTGGTTTACCCCAAACTACTATTAACAATTAACCATATAGTTTCACAAGAATTACCAACTTTTTTTGTCAAAGCAATTAACAGTTCATGCATTGCAAAGTTCACTAAGCACTATCTGATAGCTGATGACTATCTTAACGAAAGTGTAGCCCAATACATCGTTTCTCAAAGTTAACAGATTTGGTCAGAGGGTTTTGTTGTCCAGTCCAAGCATTAGTGTTTGAATGAATTGTTGTGTGTTTGCCATGCATTTTGGGTAATCCAAATGCAAAGCATATGTAAGCCCAAATAACAGACAAACTGTGTAAGGAAAGTCTTTGATATTGTCTATGACAATACCTCCTTCAAGTACGAAGAGCAGGAGGTGCATTGTGTTTGGACCCTGTTGAACACCATCTTCGCTGAGATAAGTCAGCGAAACAGCGACGGATGCTAAGGCCTCATCTCTCGGCGTATCCTGCAGAAAAACACACAATATTTAAAATAGCAAGTTATGTTTGCCACCTTTTGGATTTGCTCTACCTAGGAAAACATTAATTTAGTCAGTAAGTGTTTGCTAGAAAATAGAGCTCTAAATACACATTAAACTGCATTTTTAACCTTTTAACCTAGACAAGATTTCATTAGAATTAGATTGTAAGTGGCAACTTTAAATCTTAATTAAAAGGGTGTTTTCATACCTATCAGATTGCAGATAAAATTTTCTCTGTACAAAAACCTACAGACCTCACTGAACGGATTTTATTTTAAATAAATTCAGACTAAACTGTTTTTTTGTGTGCAAGTACTTACAAGGCATGTTGTGTGGAGTCGTCGCCGACTACATTAAGAATATATGAGCCAACTATTTTGATGATCAATTAATTGTTTTGATGCAAAAATGCCTTTTTCAGCCTCTAAAATATGTAGATTTACTGTTTTCTCTGTTTGATATCATATTGAAGTGAATATCTTTGGGTTTTAGACTGACAAAACAAAACATTTAAAGACATCACCTTGGACTTTGACAAACTGGGATCAACATTTTCTGACATTTTCTAGACCATGCTATTAATCGATTAATCTAGAAAATAATCGGCAGTTTAATTGATAATGAAAGTAATTGTTAGTTGGAGCCTTTTTTTATGGCATTATTTCATTGGTTGGGAACTTGAAGGTGAAATGCTGATATGGAAGACAGCTTACCTGTCTCTTTGTAAAAAATTCTGGCCATTGTTTAACCATGTTCTGTACAGCAGGCTCCAATGTACTATCCTTCCTCTGCATACTGGGAACGTTTGTTCCATCATTTCTGAGATGAGTGCCATTTGGTGTTTTTTTCCTTAATGTTCTCTGTAAGATAATTAGCTTTCCCTCTTCATGGCCGTTTGATATTCTTGACGATGCACCCTCTGGGTTCATTTTACTTCTTTTACCTCTAAAAATAAATACAACAATTGAAGGTAAATATTTAAAATGAAAACAAAGACATTGAAACTTGCATACAACATAGCAACAATCACAAACATGTCTGAACCTCACCACACCTCACCACACCTCACAAATGAAAAATATGGCATAGCCTATAAACCACAAAGACAGTTCCCAGTATCGAAATGTGGATATCCTGGAAATTACTAACCTTAACCATTAGGAGTCGACCGTCACGGCGGCGTGATCAGATCACATGACCTGTTCAAGCCGGCGCAGCATAAAATCAACAGTCCGGCCAACATTACCAGATGCTTCTGACAAAAGTACTGGGTTGAGACTCTCTGCCAGTCTTTGTTTCATGCAAATCGACCCAGTAAAAACGGAGATACGATGATATAAATTTGATGCAAAAGTATTTTGAGAAATGGAATGTGGCGGCCATCACATATTTTAAATCGTCGCCGTATTTTGTCATTTTGCGAAATGAAAAATGATGCTGGAAACTATAGATCGTGCTCAACAGGCAGCATTTACCAGTGAAAGGGTGGGGTAATCGACTAAACGGAGTGATACGAAGTGATACGGAAAGAGACGGCGATTGAAGGAAAATGACAGACAAACAATAGAGAATTGAGAGATAGTTAGATAGATTTAGTATTGGTCTGAATATAACATAAAATGCACATGTTAGAGAGGCCTTTTATTGTGACCAACATAAGGATAAGGATATATATGATGCAGTTATCATGCTGCCTAATCAGCATCTTGATGTGCCACACCTGTAAGGTGGATGGATTATCTCAGCAAAGGAGAAGTGCTCACTAACACAGATATAAACAATATTGTGAACAATATTTGAGAGAAATGGGCCTTTTGTGTACATAGAAACAGTCTTAGATCTTGGATTTCAGCTCATGAAAAATGGGAGCAAAAACAAAAGAACTTTGAGGCATGAGGGAAAGACGCCTCTGGATACACCTGCTATTTGTTCAGAAAATGTGTATATAGGTTCATGCTACCTCAATCAAACATTTACATTATCATAGTGACATCCATCAGGTTATATAGGTCAGTGGTTTCCAAACTTTCTGTGGCCAAGGCACACCAAAGACCAAGCCAAAATCTCAAGGCACACCTTTATTCATATCCGGGCAAAATCCCCTCTCTAACACATCATATCACTGTTATCACTCTGTGAACATTTATTTAGCCTTTGTAAGAAGCTATTCTCCTTCATACGCAAATGGCGAAATGACCTGAACTCCAAAGGGTTAAGAATATGATAGTAACTGAGTATGCCAGCCAATATCTTTGCTATCATCACAGGTTATGATGAATGTAGGCTACTACCAAAACATATTTAATTGTGTACAGAACATTTCATTTACCACAGTGGTTCTCAACCTTTTTTGGGCCAGCGCCCCCCTATCCATTATCCAGGTCCCTTACCGCCCCCCATCAAATAAAATGCAGGCTAATTGTATTTTAGTGTTGATTATTATTCTGTTTGTATTATTCTGTTTATTATTCTTAGTATTTATTATTTATATTACATATTGATTGTATTAATTTTGTATTTATATTCTTATTATCTGAGATTGAAGTTACATAATAACATTTCTAAATAATGATAAATATTATATTATTTAAAAAAACGTTTTTGTTGTTTTTTTTTACCTTCAATTGCCCGAAGGGTGCTATGAAGCTCACAGCCGCGAGACACATTTACACCCGTCTTTCCAAGCCGATCTTATAGAGCTGGTCGCGGTGCGGTGCAGCACCGTGCCGCGGAGATAGAGGTCTCATATAGGGATTCTCCCACACCAAGCAGACGTGCCGGAGGGCATACAGTGTCGTTTTCAGATCATTATGAAACTGTTAAAAGGGGCCAACACCGTCTAGGCAATTAGGTTGAAACACTGACATTAATACTGAAGTTACTCACATGAGCAAGTCGATGTTTTGAAAGGTAAAAAAGAGTTCTGGAGAGAAACTCAACTCATCCAAAAAATACTGGATAACATTAATGCAGATAATCAGCCTTTGTCTATCTTTGCATATTATATGTTGTTACTCTGAAGTCTATCTGGTAAATGCTGTTAAACTCAAAGTTGTCGGTTGACCATGTTTATCCTCCTGGGCAAAGTTGCAACAGGATTTTTGATGGTGTCGCAATAGTTACGCTAACATTAGCTAAAATTAGCTAATGTTATCCCTAACTAGCAAGCACATAAACCTTGAGCTGAATTACAACAAGACAGCAAAATGATTGCAAGTGTAAAATTTGTACTCACCAAAGCAGTGTGCCATGCACAAGAAATACGCTAATGCCGACAAAAATGATCACTGCAGTTGAGGCGACGTCCAGCTGCCCCTGGACTTGTTCAGGCATGTCTCAGAAAGTAACGTTAAGCGCCAAGTAGATGAGGACTGATATGTGCAGGTCTAAAGAAAAACTTATTTTTTACCTGAATTTTTTATCCCAAATTACAGGTAAATTATTTAAAAAGAGTGTTAAGAAAGTGTTAAGGTTAATAAAAAAACTGAGTTAGTTTCAATAATTACTTTTTCGAAAAAAATACCATATTTACTGTGTACTGCACTACAAATTGCCCATTGGTGCACTTCGAATGGTCACTAAGAATAAAAAAGCGCTACATAAATGCAGTGCATTTAACATTTACTTTGTGTTTAGTGCTAATTAGCAAATGCTAACATGCTCACACTAAACTAAGTCTAAAATAAATTCCCCCATTGTATTGGTGTGTCTCAAAGCCGCATATCTCAAAACCTGAGACAATTAAACTAAAACCATCATCATGTTTCGATACCACTAGAGAGGTTAGTGAGACAATATGCTTCTTAAAATATAATTGAACAAGCCATTTATAAGGTATTCTTTCATCAACTTCTTCAGCTGCATCTCATGTTCTCTTGTTTGGCTTTTTCTGCCTCCTCTTTTTTTATATTCACAACCATCACCCTCCTGTTTGAATGATGGGGAAATATCCCTGTTGCCCTCTTATCTATTCATCTCTTTCGGAAAAATAAATTAAACTCTCCCTCTATATATTTCTTTCACACTTTTTCTGCCTTATTATTGTATGTGTTGCTTAAAAGGAGACACCCCTTCCTTTCAATATGAGAGAAATGACTTTGCTGGCAAAGACACTGCTGATTTTTTCACAAGCATTTTATGGCCATTTTTGGCCTGTGGGTCTGTATTGTCCGGCCCTGATTCCCTTATATTTTATGCTGCCTTTCTTTGCCTTCAAGGAGGAATGTGGAAACCACAATCATAAGAAAGTATCTCTTTTAATCCTTATATCTGTCTATTCATTCCCCTTTTGAAGGAAGGTCTCAGTGGCTCCTGGAGCTTCTCTCACCTCATTCACAATAGGTTAATTAACAACGGCATCTCATTTGTGATGACCTGACCATGATGCGCACCTAAAAGACAAGTCACATTTCAAGGTAGTCAAAACTGTACCGCAATAAAAAAATAGTTCAAGTAATTAAAAAGCATGAAACAATAAGAGCAAGGACAGCATAGAAGTACAATAAAAAAGGGAATGTAATAAATGTAGTGTAGAGAGCAGTTCTATATATAGTTCCTTTGCATGGTAATCTTTCTTGGGGACCTTCTTTTGGGATTGCACTGTGTTAGGAGAGACTTGAAATAATGGAGTGAGAGTAACATTCTATTATATTATATTGCTGCCTTCTTACATTTGTTCCTCTTGCTCTTTCTTTATCTGCACATAAGGTTAAAACATAAGGGCTTTAGGTGCCTCAAGGGGCGGTAACCCTCGGACACCGTGGTGGACCCCGGTGGTCAGGGAAGCCGTCCGACTGAAGAGGGAGTCCTTCCAGGTTATGTTATCTGGGAGGACTCCGGAAACAGTTGCAGGGTACCGAAGGACTAGAAGGGCGGCAGCCGCTGCCGTATTAGAGGCAAAGCAGTGGGTATGGGAGAAGTTCGGAGAAGCTATGGAGAAAGACTTTCGGTCGGCACCAAGGTGCTTCTGGAAAACCATCCGGCACCTCAGGAGGGGGAAGCGGGGAACCATCCAAGCTGTGTACAGCAAGGGTGGGACCCTGCTGACTTTGACTGAGAAGGTTATTGGGCAGTGGAAGGAGCACGTTGAGGAACTCCTGAATTCTAACACGCCCTCTATGGTAGAAGCAGAGCTGGAAGCTGATGGGGGATCATCGTCAATTTCCCAGACGGAAGTCACTGAGGTAGTCAAACAACTCCACAGTGGCAAAGCCGCAGGGGTTGATGAGATCCGTCCAGAAATACTGAAGGCTTTGGGTGTTGAGGGGGTGTCTTGGTTGACACGCCTCATCAACATTGCGTGGAAGTCTGGGACAGTGCCTAGGGGGTGGCAGACCGGGGTGGTGGTTCCCCTATTTAAAAAGGGGGACCAGAGAGTGTGTGCCAACTACAGGGCTATCACACTTCTCAGCCTCCCTGGTAAAGCCTACTCCAAGGTACTGGAAAGGAGGGTTCGGCCGGTAGTTGAACCTCTGATTGAAGAGGAACAATGCGGATTCCGTCCTGGTCGTGGAACAATGGACCAACTGTTCACTCTCGCAAGGATCCTGGAGGGGGCCTGGGAGTACGCTCATCCGGTCTACATGTGTTTTGTGGATCTGGAGAAGGTATGACCGGTTCCCCCGGGTGATACTGTGGGAGGTGCTGCGGGAGTATGGGGTGAGGGGGTCACTTCTGAGGGCCATCCAATCCCTGTACACCCAAAGCGAGAGTTGTTTCTGGATACTCGGCAGTAAGTTGGACTCGTTCCCAGTGAATGTTGGCCTCCGCCAGGCCTGTGCTTTATCACCAATCCTGTTCATGATTTTCATGGACAGGATATCGAGGCATAGTCGTGGAGGTGAGGGGTTGCAGTTTGGTGTCCTGAGGATCTCATCGCTGCTCTTTGCAGATGATGTGGTCCTTATGGCATCATCGGTCTGTGACTTTCAACAGTCACTGGATCGGTTCGCAGCCGAGTGTGAAGCGGTTGGGATGAGGATCAGCACCTCAAAATCTGTCGCCATGGCTCTCAGCAGGTAACCGGTGGATTGCCTACTCCGGGTAGGGAATGAGCCCTTACCCAAAGTGAAGCAGTTCAAGTACCTCAGGGGTCTTGTTCGCGAGAGAGGGGACGATGGAGCGAGAGATTGGCCAGAGAATCAGAGCAGCGGGGGCGGTACTGCAGTCGCTTTACCGCACCGTTGTGACGAAAAGTCTCACAAACTGTGACTGTATTTTTTAACATTTAAAAACTGTGATCTGATCCGATTCCACTTGGTTAAGGTTTGTTGAGGTTTAGGCCCGAAAACAATTTGGTTATGGTCATAGATAGGGATTATGCGACTATATCTTTCAATTTAGGGATGGCCATGGTCATTTAAAAGGAATAAAAGCAACCAATGTTAAACGACAGTAGAAAAGTAGAAGTCAGCAGTGGTCTGCAACGTCAGAGTCAGACATTTTGTTGATCCATCTACCCCGACCTCCTCTCTCTGCTGACTTTGTAGTCATATTACAAAATGTCCTTTTTGTCATCCCTTGGGCAAGACTTATACTTCCTATGGTCACACATCAGTTCCTATGACACACATCATTTTTGGGCATTTGCTGAAATGGCTTAACCTGATGTACTAGATGGTTTTCTACACAAAACCATCTGAGAAGCTTTCATTTGAAAACCTTTGGAAAAGGGCGGGTATTTTCAACAAAAGATTTGGGAGGGGATTGGATGAACCATTTGTCCATCACCGCCTTTCACATGCTAACTTCAACCAATCAGATCCTTCCCATTTTCTTCAGTACCAGCAGAGCCAGTTTGTTAAATCAAACTCTTCCCCAAGCCTTTCTGGCGAAGAGCGAACATTTTTAACATCTTTAGGAGCCGCTATTGTTATTGAACAAACAGTTGCCTCACTGTCACACACACCTTAACAATGCCCGTAGCTCCATGTAACTATTCACAGTAGACTGATTGGTCTAAACCACTGGTACACACAAACGCCTTACTTGAAGCCTAACAAGATGAATTTTTTTGTGATCTTCGTGTTATATTGCGAGACTCAAGCTGCCATGCAAGGTAAAAAAATAACAAATAATTTAATTATTAATCAATCTGCCGATTATTTTCTTGATTAATCACAGAAGCTACCTTCAAATTACTTGTTTCATCCGACAGTCAAAAACACAAAAGACATTCAGTTTATAAAGTAGTCTCACTTGAACAATTATGAACAGATTATCAAAATACTTGCAGATAATTTTTCTGTCGATAGCCTAATTGACTGATTATTTAAACTCTAGTCTAAATCAAAGATAAGAGAAGCATCTTTGATGTTATTATAGACACACAACAGTGATATGCACTGGTACTGCACTCAACATGATTGAAAGGGATCACTACAAAGCTTGTACTTTGATTGCAGCAGGACATCTGTAGGACAGATGATAATTTAAGACAGCTATCATGCCTAACACTTCTTCTAGAATAAACTCTACATGCTGACACAAATAGAATCACTCTTTGTTTCTGTGCAAATGTGGTGCAAGTGGGCTAAGTAAAGTCCACCTATTCTTCTACTGACCTTAACTGGCTCCTTACAATGTAAAGGAACAGCGGTTTTACTCCAATCTCTTCCCGTAAATCTGAACTCCTAAACCTTAGCTTTAAAAGATGATGGAAGCTCATTTCAGCTGTTTGAACTCACAATACAACTACCGAAAGTCATGACCGTAGGGGAGGGTTAAAATTTAGATCGACTGGAAAATATAAGCATTCCCTTCAGGCACAGTTTCTTCTTCATCACAATAGTCTTGTATAGCACTTGTATTACTTAAAACACAACGCACTTTCTATCAGTCTTACTGTTCCTCAATCATGCACAAAACCTTGCACACCTGTACTTGAGTATCATGGTATTTATTACCAGAGAGTCACTACACTGTACATGTTTAACTCTTTATAAGGATGTCAGCCATTAACATTCACTTTGCTCTGCATCGGCCAATCGGCTCGGTGCTCCCTTACTTGCGAGTGGTACTCAGATTCCCCTCAAACAAAACCCTCCTGTTTGCTATCATGGCTCTAAAATGGTGGAACGACCTCCCCATTGATGTCAGGTCAGCAGACAGCCTTCACACCTTCCGTCACAAACTGAAAACTCAGAATGAAGAGAAAACATAAAAACTATTCTTTTTATGTTGCACTCCTATTGGTTTGGCTTATTTGTAGCTAATAGTTGAATTTGTATTCTATTGTTGCTGTATGTTGCACTTTTATTTGGCTTATTTGAAGCTATTGTTCTGCACTTAAATGATTTCACCTATTTGAAGCTAATGTTCTTGCAAGATTCTTCCTGTTCGGAGTTGTATCCTCATGATTGTTTGTACTTATTGTAAGTCGCTTTGGACAAAAGCGTCAGCTAAATGAAGTGTAATGTAATGTAATTAAAATCACAAACAGGACACAAACTTGTTGGAGTCTAAATCCCAACAAGAACACGCCTGACTTACTCCTGAGAATGGAGATACAGCTCTCATTCTGGTGGTACAAAAGACAGTGTCTCCCTAGTGCTGCCAAAACACCATGGAGGACATGGTGTTTAGTCTTCTGCAATTCCACAAAGCACATATGGACGGAAATATTTCCTACACTCACGGTAACAATGTACGAGGGAAACTACAGCACTATAGGCTTAAACTAAAGAACATGTAAACTTTTGATTATTCATTTTTATTAATTATGAAGGCTGGGTCATGACCGAAAGAACGAGATCACGGGTACAAGTGGCCAAAATGTGTTTTCTCACACGGGTGGCTGGCGTCTCCCTTAGAGATAGGGTGAGAGCCGCTGTTCCTTTGCGTTGAAAGGAGCCAGTTGAGGTGGTTCTGGCATCAAGTAAGGATGCCACCTGGGCACCTCCCTAGGGAGGTGTTCCAGGCACGCCCAGCTGGGAAGAGACCCCGGGTAAGACCCAGGACTCGGTGGAGAGATTATATCTCCTCACTGGCCTGGGAACACCTCAGGATCCCCCAGTCGGAGCTGGCGGATGTGAACCGGAGAGGGGAGGTTTGAGGTTCCTTACCAGAGCTGATACACCCGCAACCCAGCCCCGGATAAGTGGTAGACAATGGATGGATGGATTAATTATTAAACACTCAATATGTTTTTTTACATTTCTAGCCAAACAAGTGATGAGTGTAAGATATTAAACATTTGAGGAGGAATTTCACGTATGACTTTTATATTTATCTTTGAGACTATTCTCAAAGAATTATGTTGTTGTATAAGGTATTGTTTGTATTACTATTCTGTTTGAATAAAAATACTTCTGTATCATATTTTGTGTATTTACCTGTGTTGAGAGGCATTGCTAAAGGAATACAGGAGTCTCCCTGCCCCGTGGATGAAGAAGACAGTAATGTCTTTGCCAGGAAGGCAGAGATGGGCTGAACCAACAGAGACGTCAGGCTTCTTCCAGCCTCTCTTGACGCCTCAGCTAGAGAAAAATACAAAAATACAGGGAGAAAATCAGAAGATATCAAAGTGAAAACCAGAGTGAAAGCAGAAGAGTCAGAGAAAAAGAGACCATGCACTTCTGTAACTGACAGTTTTCTGTTGTTCCAGTGTCATTTATATTCCTCCATTTCCTATTCTACATGGTTGTAAATACAATGAATGGATATAATTGAATTTTCTTTTTCTGAATAATATATACACAATACAGTCTGAGTAACATGACTGCACACAACATTAAATCAGAACTGTAGGGGTACCTTTTCACCTTAAATTACTTTTCAGACCTGTATTTAAAAAGGGACAGTTCACCCCAAAATCAAAACCAATTGTGAAGCGACATGTAAGTGTTTTTGTGTTTGTTGTCTAGTGTTAGTAATATCGGCTCTAGAGATGTCTACTTTCTCTTGAATTCCGTAGAACTAGATGGCCTTGTGTATTTCCCAAAAATATGACGTGGAAAATCCACAGACCTAGCTGTTAGCAGTTTCATGCAGGAACTGTTTTCTTCCTACAGTATCCCCACGCAGAAGGAAGCGTACATGTAGATGCACGACATGAACCTGTTCACAACAAGGTCTGAGGATAATCTTGTGTAACCGGGTTATGAAGTTGCCATTATATTGGAGAGAAGGCAGACATCTCTCTCGATTTCTCCAACACTGGGCAACTCACACCAAAATATAATTAATAACTAGCACTATAGGTAGAGGAAATGTATGTATTTTTGTATGTAACTGTCCCTTTAAGCAACTTAAAGGAATATGAAAAATACAGTTGAGAAGACATACCAGCTGCAGTAAGGCCTAATGGAGCAGTTTCTTAAGATGTATTTAGTTGGCATCAGATCGCCATAATAACAATACTTTATTTTTTTTCCTTTTTGATTACTGTGAAATAAGATCTCCTGCACATACATGTTATGGTCATGTTAGAGAGCGATAATGCAAGTAGGGCATTTCGTAATAGACAGCTGATATGACATGTCCGCAGCTGCTTTTAACTCAATCCGATGTGATGAGAATGAAGAACTATACTTGTTATCTTTCTCTTTCCACAATAGAAATGACATACATTATAACAAACACATAGTGGAGCCTGACTGAACATTTATCTCTGTGTCGTTAGCTGCCAGATATATTGTTTGTCCTACCTTTAATTCATCCAGGATGAATGAATGTGTGTGTGTGTGTGTGTGTGTGTGTGTGTGTGTGTGTGTGTGTGTGTGTGTGTGTCTCCCATTGTTATTGGGTCCTAGTTGTCTTTGTCTTGGTCTTCTCTCCTCTATCCTCTGAATGTAGTGGACTGACTGCTAATAGAGTTGAAGTTTTCCACATATGGAACCACTCCAATATGTGCATTATTCAGGGCAATAGAGATGGCTTCACTGTTTGATTTGCCTTCAAAAAGAGAATATAATGTTCTCTCAGCCAATCACATCACTGCTCTCATTGCTCTGGAACTGCAGAGCCAATAACAGTAAAACAACAAATAGTTTAAAGAATGGATCTACGCTTCTTTATGGAAAACATTGTCTGACGGAAACACATGGAAAATACCACCAGATATGTAGTGGTATATTCCAAAAAACTAGTTTGTTGAAATAATTTATATAATCGAATTAAACACACTTTTGTAATTCTACTCTACTCATGTTGTTAAATCATATTGTTATATGTATGTGGCTATTTAGTTGCATCCTGGTGTCATTTGCTCGTGATTTAATCAAGGTCCAAAAGTCACTTTACTGATACAGCACAAAGTTGCACAAAGCTGGTAGAAAAATAAAAGGAGTATTATAAACATGTCTGCAAGAACACATACATAGATAAAACATACACCAATTAGTGCCCTCTTCCATGACTTCCTTTTTTAATTAAAATGGAGTTGAATGACTTAAGAGATCTTACATGAGAGTAGCCTCATTATACACACAACTTTTAGCTTTAACTTTAAAATATGTTCTGCACTCTAATATTTTATTTTGAAGTATGTAGTTATCAACAGAAATAGGGTTTTACCGCATCATAGTTGAAAGTCATGTCAGAAAGCCAAAAAGGCCAACACTGTGTTAGAACGACAATGACCTACTGAAAACACTGCAAAATGTAGAAACAAGAGAAAATGTTTTTTTATTCTCCGTTAAAGGAGCCAATAGGTGATTAAAGCCCTCATTAGTTACATTCCCTGTTAAATCATATCAACAATGTGAGTATCTGTTACGGGAGGTTAAGTCCAGATTGTGAGGGTGACTTGACAATCAGATGGTTGTAATTCCTGTGGTGGCTCATAAGGTATAAACAAAGATGAAATCTGTTTATTTTGCATATGGCCAATATAGTGGCACGCAAAGTAAAAAGTAAGTGTCATGTATAAGTAGAATGAAAATGCTAACATTTTGCTGGCATGATTGTAGCGTCAAAAGATGTTAGTTAGTTTTACACCTCTAATGACCAGATGGCGATGAGCCAGTTTGAATAAATATTGGAAATGTAAGCCCCACGTTTGAGAAGAGCCCCTCTGATATCAGTCGTATCCATTGTAAAAAGTGTGTCAGTTGACTGGGGAGAGACTAGTCCGGACCCACTGTCAGAAGGCTCTGTAGCCTCAGTCTGCTGAGATAAATCTAGTTTACAGCCATAATTACAAAAGTTGTAGCAAACCAAATGCTGTTCCATTTTTTTTCAATTAAACCTGCTGTCTCTATAGACTAACTGCCTCCAGTTGTGCACCTTTGTTGACTGTCAGCAATTATTTATAAGAACATGTGTTGTCATTTTACTGCCAAATATGGCAAAAGTCCCAATATGTGACGTTTTTTAATTTTGATTTGACGACAGCGACGCTGGTATTGTTCTCAGATTGCTTTGATAACACAACTATCACAGAAGAGGTTTTCCGTCTGTCTGCAGTCACACAATTTTATAGATGTGTATTTGAGTATAAAATGAAGGCTAAGTTTGAAAATGGGTGCAGTCTAAGCAAGGGAGTCCATGGGGCCATTGTCTCCCCTACCTAATGCTCCCACTTTACTGCCCCTGGCCTGATTTGGTGTCTCGGCTGGTGTGATCCCATTTCTTTTAACTACAATTTTGCTTTGTATGTGTAACATTATATCGGTGATTTGTTTTTAAATGACATGCAAATGAATGGACAGAAATACACAAAAGGGTAAATTAGCATTTCTTTGGCATTTTTAATTAAAATGAAAGCTACAGACGACATCAATGTTTACAGATGAACTATGACTAGTTTAATTGACACATTAGTTTATTTTTGAACAGTGTTCATTTGTTCCACAAAATTATATTTCATAGCATCTTAATATATTATGATTATTATTACACTGCTCACTGTTTTCACAGAATCTCTTTAACATGATCTCATTGCAAGAGAAATAAAGACATTTCTGACTTGGAAAGTGTTCTGTTGCATTTTCATACTACAATATCTTCACATAGAAATGGAAGCTGCAATCAGCCATAACCAACAAATACATAAATCATTACAAAACGCATGCATCCTTTGTCGCTAATACATCATTTCCTCAGCCAGTTGAATCTTGTATACCCCATTAACGTAAGCATATTGTTACTTTTCTGCTGCTCTTGAAGCTGATCCATACTTTGTCCAAGTTTGTGAATAATCTATACTCTAACCTTTGCTGTGAGGACAAGTTCAGCAAACCTTGAAAAAATTCCCCTTGTGGTTTATTTGAACCAAACTTCTAGTCAATAGCCTTCTGTGGCTGGTGTAGAGTGCAATGGCGGCATTCCAACTCCACAAGAGGATTAATAATCCATGAACGACAAGGGAGACAAGACAAGGGGGAGAGGGCAATAGGGAGAGACGGGGATAGAAGTAATACAGACGAGGATAGAAAAAATTGAGTAAGAGAAATAAGGTAAAAAGTAAAGACGAAAAGGAAGGACAGGAGATGGTTGGACAAGATCTGGGGGAAAATGCAAGGTTAGAGGAGAGGGATTAAGGCAAGATGTGAATAGTTGATGAAGTGACGAAAGTAGAAGGTTGAGAAAAGATGAGCCAAGGGGAAGCAAAGGACAAAAGAGATAATACATGGTACGTTGGAGGGAAAGAAAGATGCAGAGCTACAGTAAGAAAATTGCTAGAAACCCAGCTAATAAGCTTACAGTTAGCAAGTTTGGAGAGCGTGTTCCTAGCTTGCTCATCAAGTAGCACTGTAAATAGCCCTTATTTATGCATCCAGTACTGGCTATTTCACGAAGATGAATGAATGTATTTCACTGTGCTACTTTCTGGTGTGAGGGTCTTAATTCTTAATATCAATTTGACAAATATTAGGTGATACAGGTACGATAAATGCTGGCAATGTACAGAACACGGGATTGGAGATCCGCTGCCTCCTATAGATGATAAGGGCCAGACTATAGTAGAGTGCAGCAGCCGCCATTGCGCCTCGTGTTATCACGGTTTGTACAAACAGAAATAGCAGGCAGAATGAAAGTTTTTACTTAGCAGTGATGGTCCGGTAAACGGAAAGTCAGTCTAGAAACAGGGAACGGTATCCAAAAAACACTAGGCAAGTTAGTGATGGCAGTGTGATACTGAAGCTTCGATACGTGCTTCAAACTCTGGACTACAATTACATAGAACCACTGCTTCGAAGCTTGCTTCAAATCATGTGACATATGACGTCCAAAGCAGTAACTGCTTCATTTCCTGAATGAATCACCGGACTGGTTCGCGGTCCAATCAGGTGATTCGCTGCCTCTGCCTCGTCTCGATTCTGACAAGTTGAGACAGTTTTGAGTTTGAGCGCCTCAACACTTTATAACTGCTTTAAACAATGCACAATTTGTGGGTTGCTGTCGTAGTAGTATGCATTATTGCTGTTGAGTTGTTGGTATTGCATTTGTATTTGATCATTATGGAGCCAGCATCATATGTTCCTTGTGTGCAAGTAAGGAAACCAGATCTAAATCTGTTGAAAGAATAATGTACATCCCACATAAAAATGCTTCGAGTAATGAACCCATTTCCAAAACAATTGGCTGAAGTGGTTCAGTGCTTCACAAAAGCTTAATTTGCCCATCACTAAGGCAAGTATCTGAATCAAAGTACTGACATTGGTGTGAAAGATACACTAGGACTTAAGGCGGGACTGCTCACTGGAACAGAAAAGACAAACTGGCACAAAGGAAGGGATCACACAGACTAAATATACAATGAAAGAAGAGTGATAACGAGGGACAGCTGATAGCAGGGCTAACGAGGGACAGGTGAAAATAATCAGGGAGGGGCAGACAATCACACAGGCAAGGCAGGAAGTAAAGAAACTGAAACAAGAGACAAAGGTGAGTATACCTAAATAACACACAAAGCTGGAAACAAGGAAAACATAATGTTGTACAAGAGTGATTACTGCTAACCTCTACTATGAAAGCATTCTGAAATCCTTCAACCTTTACTACCTATTGTTATGGTAATTATCTTTATAGTTATTAATTAATCAGAGTTTCTAATTCATAGTTTTTTATACCTATTTTATGAGACTCTATGAACTGGCTATCATTTTACTTTGATACAAAATTGGTGCCCCTAGAGGTGACTTAATGTTAATTAATATATATATTATTTTTATTCAATTTTCAATAACTCCTTCAGATAGCCATTGTAATGCATTTTGGGCTACTGCACCTACTTTATTGTATTGACATATTAACAACTCCTATTTATGATTGTATTAATATTAATATTAAATATCATCAATAGTTGTATAATAACTAGACTTGATCATAAAGAAATCCCAAAATCCTGGAACCATGAAGAGCTTTCATTCTGAATATTTTTCTGAGAGCATCAATGTTGTGGTGGAGACACAATAAGAAAGAGGAAGATATAGTAGCACTTAGTGTTTCACAGCACTTCATTACCACACACTCCAGAACCCCTTCATTAGAAGATGCTTGAGAATGATTGTCTTTGATGTTGGACTTTTGTTTCTTGTTCTCGTCTTCTCCCTTTCTACATAAATCCTGTCTTGACCAGGTTCTTACATTTAATGAATTCAAATGTATCGCTTGAAGTCATTCAGATAAGTAGTATCAGGGAAGTCTACTTGTGCTTTGTTTACTGGCAAATACTGATTACATGATATTAGTACTTAATCGTTAATGGACTAAACTGGCCATCTATTCAAACATTGAGCAAATATTTACATTTGTCTTGCAAATCCTCCAAGCCCTTGTACTGTGGGAAGCAGTTTCACATTTTGGACTGAAGTTGGTATTACACTTCCATACAATTTGAGGGCTTTCATTCTCAAGTCAAGCTCCAAAAACACTGGGTCTTACAGGTCCCAAAATATAGTTGTATTAGACCCTGCCTGTCTGGTAAATGCCCTCTTCTTTCCAACTCCACAATCTCAGTTTGTAACACAGGGTCTTTTATAATTTGGTAGTTTTCAAACCCAAGCTGAGTTATTTCCTCAGACTTGACTAGCAAAGTCTAGCAAATTGACCTTTATGTGTAGAAGCGGTGGACCTGCCTCTTAAACAACATCCAGTTTATGAGTGTTTTCTGATATGCCACCTGTGTGGTTACAGTATGATTGAGTTTAGTCGCTTTGTTGCAAAAAGATTGTTGTCTAAAGCTATTACAGATTTCCTTCATGCTGAAACCAGTGCTGACTGTTGACAGGAGCTGAGACGCAAACAGATGTGGTAGTGAAATACTTTGTATACTCATGTATCCCCTCTGAATCTTTTTTGTTATATGGATTGTCGATGTTGTATTTTTACTATGTTGTTTATTCTCAACACACGACATCTGCTGCACGTCTGTCCATCCTGGGAGAGGGATCCCTCCTCAGTCTCTCTCTGAGGTTTCTTCCATTTTTCCTCCTTTAATTGTGAAGTTTCTTTTAGGAAGTTTTTCCTTGTGCAGTGCGAGGGTCTAAGGTCAGAGGGTGTCGTATCCTGTACAGTCTGTAAAGCCCACTGAGACACGTGTAATGTGTGATATTGGGCTATATAAATAACATTTTATTTGATTAGATGACCTCCAAATCTTTTATTTGTTCTGCGCTATATGAAACTTCAGTACATTGTGTTAATAATCACTGAATCAACACATAGTTCATTTAAATTGTGCTTTTCTAGAGAGGATCGTCTATGGAGATTAATCCAGACCAAACATTTTAATAATAAAAAAATCATTGAAACTGAAAGTTAAATCTTTGATCTTGAACTTTTTCATGTTAATTATTATTTTGATTCAGTTCTGTAATTCTTTTTAATGAATGATTTGTTTTCATTTTTCACTTTTATAGATATTATAGATATTTGAGTTTGATAACTTTTTTTCTGATTCAGATTACATTTTTTACATTTTTTCATTCTTATTGTTTACAGTTTCAAATCTTATGTTTTAGGTTTCAGATCATTTTTTACTTTCAGATATTTATCTTCATTTCTGAAACAATGGATACAAAGTTTTTCCAGGTAAAAAAACGTTGTTGTTGTAATACTCATTTTGGCCACAAGAGGCTGAAGTGCATCACTACCTCATGATTTAAATAGGACTTAATGCTTTTCCAGGTAAACTTTAATTTCTCAATTCACTCTAAACTCAAGTTAAAGCTGCTAACACAATATACAGTGTGTTATCACCTGAAAAAGAACATGAATGCTTTTAGTTCTACTAGAACATGGGGTAGTGCTGCACAAAACATTTCCCCCACCTGTTTCACAAGCAAAAAAAAAATAAAGAACTAAGAAAGATTATCCTGGCAAAGTCATTTCTTTTCAACTGTTCTTAATCAGACTTAGAAAAATAATCACCAGAATAGTTTTCTTCTCATTTGCCCTCTGTAGATAAGGCCAGAATGTCTCTATATCTTTCTTATTGTCAACAAATCCCATTAAAAGACCAAAACCAATATTGTTCCCAGATGTTCCAGTTGGAGATGTGATTCTTTACAGAATACGTACAGCATATGTATTTTAATTTCCTAAAACAGCTGGGCTCTGTAGTTTTTAGGAAATGTTAGTCAAACGAGGAAATTGCATTTGGAAGGTATATTTTCTGCAGTGGCCATTAGGTGTTATATATATACAGTATATCTCAAAAGTGAGTACACCCTTTAGATTTTTGCAAATATTCTGTTATATCCTTTCAGGGGATAACATTATCCTACTGAAACTTTGATATAACTTAAAGTAGGTCAGTGTGCTGCTTGAATAACAGTATAGATTTATTGTCCTTTGAAAATTACTCAGTACACAGCTGTTAATGTCTAAACAGCTGGCAACAAAAGTGAGTACACCCCATAGTGAACATGTCCTAATTGTGCCCAATGATGTTGTTTTCCCGCCCTGGTGTCATGTGACTCGTTAGTGTTACAAGGATTCAGGTGTAAATGATAAGCAGGGCTGTTAAATTTGGTGTTTTGGGCACAATTCTCTCTGAATGCTGGACAACATGGCACCTCATGGCAAGGAACTCTCTGAGCGGCTGAAAAAAAGGATTATTGCGCTTCACAAAGATGGCCTTGGCTATAAGAAGATTGCCAACACCATGAAAATGAGTTGCAGCACAGTGGCTAAGATCATACAGCGGTTTTCCAGGACAGGTTCCACTCGGAACAGGCCTCGCCAGGGTCGACCAAAGAAGTTGAGTCCACGTGCTCAGCGTCATATCCAGAGGTTGGTTTCCAAAAATAGACGTGCGAGTGCTTCCAGCATTGCTGCAGAGGTTGCAGAAGTGGGATGTCAGCCTGTCAGTGCCCAGACCATACGCCGCACACTGCATCAAATCGGTTTGTATGGCCGTCGCCCCAGACAGAAGCCCCTTCTGAAACCGATGCATAAGAAAGCCCGCAAACAGTTTGCTGAAGACAATGAATCCAAGAACATGAGTTACTGGAACCATGTCCTGTGGTCTGATGAGACCAAAATAAACCTGTTTGGGTCAGATGGTGTCCGGCGTGTGTGGCGGCACCCTGGTGAGGAGTACCAAGACAAATGTGTTTTGCCTACAGTCAAGCATGGTGGTGGCAGCATCATGGTCTGGGGCTGCATGAGTGCTGCCGGCACTGGGGAGCTGCATTTCATTGAGGGACACATGAATTCCAATATATACTGTGACATCCTGCAGCAGAGCATGATCCCCTCTCTTCGGAAACTGGGCCGTAGGGCAGTTTTCCAACATGATAATGACCCTAAACACACCTCTAAGATGACAACGGCCTTGCTGAAGAAGCTGAAGGTTAAGGTGATGGGCTGGCCAAGTATGTCTCCAGACCTAAACCCAATTGAGCACATGTGGGGCATCCTCAAGAGGAAGGTGGAGTGCAAGGTGTCCAACATCCGTGCGCTCCGTGATGTCGTCGTGGAGGAGTGGAAGAAGATTCCAGAAGCAACCTGTGCAGCTCTGGTGAATTCCATGCCCAGGAGGGTTAAAGCAGTGCTAGATAACAATGGTGGTCACACAAAATATTGACACTTTGGGCACAATTTAGACATGTTCACTATGGGGTGTACTCACTTTTGTTGCCAGCTGTTTAGACATTAACAGCTGTGTACTGAGTAATTTTCAAAGGACAATAAATCTATACTGTTATTCAAGCAGCACACTGACTACTTTAAGTTATATCAAAGTTTCAGTAGGATAATGTTATCCCCTGAAAGGATATAACAGAATATTTGCAAAAATCTAAAGGGTGTACTCACTTTTGAGATATACTGTATATATATATATGATGGTGAAGTCTTACATTCTTCAAAGGTTACAAGGGAAAAGAGTGAATCCTTTTGAATGGATGAAAAATAAAATGAGCGTGGCTAATTATGAAAGGATTTGGCCAATTATAAGATTTTGTTCAGGTATATGTGAATTATAAAAAATAAAATTTCTACCTTTTAAAATAATGAAAAGAGGTTTCAGAGTTCTGAAAATGTAAACCTGGTTCAGGACCAGTCGCCAAATACAGACAGTCAGCACAATGACCTAGATGTTGGTTTATAGTGTGTGTGTGTGTGTGTGTGTGTGTGTGTGTGTGTGTGTGTGTGTGTGTGTGTGTGCATATGTGTAATAGCAATTGATGCAGCAATAACAATTATTTCACTTGATGGGTAGTTGGTT
Organism: Cottoperca gobio; assembly: GCF_900634415.1. Taxonomy (NCBI): domain Eukaryota; kingdom Metazoa; phylum Chordata; class Actinopteri; order Perciformes; family Bovichtidae; genus Cottoperca; species Cottoperca gobio. The sequence goes on along the minus strand of NC_041358.1, from coordinate 3,141,811 downwards.
TCAAGATATTTTAAAATGTCTCAACACTGACGAGAACATTTCCAGTCCTTCGGATTTTAGTTATATATTTGCTCTCATTTCCCATTAGTTATTCCTACATTCAGGAGCAGAGTTATTTTTAAACAGTGTGCAAAGTGTGTTAAAGATTGCCAACAAATTGAATTCTAGGCCTGCTAATTAATACTGCCAAAATATGGGATCATTTAACAACTTGTTCTGAGCAAAATTAAGCTGTTTTGCTCAAATCTAGGAACAACTACAACACGCCACGTTCCATTACATGAATAGACACAGCCAAATACTGTATGGTCATCAGCTCTGAGAACAAGTTTTCTTAAAACAAAATGAAAGAAGTCTGCCGATGAGATAAGAATGTTCCACCTATCAAGCAGCATTGTATCATATTAAGACTTTTTTTCAAAATGCCATGCCTCATTTCTGTGAAATTCTTCAAAGGAAAGTGGGAAACTGAGAAGAAGTGGAAGAATTTCACCCCTCTGGCTGAATATTTTCTTGTTTTATGATATATGTTCAATAAGAGACTAACTGGATTACAAATGATGATGGATGTTTCAGCAGTGTATTATTTCATTATTGATTGATTTATAGTGGAATGTAATAATGTTGTCACGCGGTAATTTTAATGCCAACAAGGTTCAAGAAACTCAATAACTGGGCTGTTCATTTGTGGTGTGGACATTCATTAATCCCTGGCTTGTTCAGTATGTGCTTTTAATCATTCTATTGATATTATAGCGTACAATGCAAGACAAATGGCTAACTAAAACGACTGTATACATATTTATCTTGGTCAAGAAATGTACTTCATTGTTTAAAAGCTTGTTCTTCTGGAATAAGTCATTATGAAAACGATGATACAATGCTAAAAGGCATCAGTGAGTCACAGTGTGCTACAACTGATACCAGGTTTAAGAAATAAATACTGGGACAGCAACTGCCAGAGGTTTATGCACTGTAGCTGAGACAGGAGGAGTCTCCTGAGATGTAATGTAGTATAACATGTACCTCAACCTAAACCTAATGTATGCCTAAATTCACGCAACTCTACACAAGCATTGCCTATTTTCTTTCATTTGAAAGTATTCTTTGGTCTATAATAGATCATATTGTATGCATATTTCTGTAATTGCATACTGTAATACATAGTGGTACCATACCATACAATGCCATATAATACCATTCCATAATATACAATACCATACCATACCATACCATACCATACCATAACATACAATGAGATATAAACCCCACTATATTAGACTATAATACACCTTATCAACCATAGAATATAATATAAACCATACAATACCAGTTGATACTTGAAATAGCTTTTCAAGGCACCGTGAAAGTTTCATATATATTAAATTGTTGTGGTTTAAATTTAGGATTGGTTAAATATGAAGCCAAGTAAAGCACATTTCCATATCATTCACATATATTCAGCAAAGTCATTTATCTTTACTGAGCAGTGTTTTTGACCCTGAAACAAGAAATAAAATAAATGTATTTGATATCATCTCATTTTAAGAATACAAAAGGCTACATATTATGATATAGATATTTAAAAATAAAAATAAATGCTCATGCCATATTCATGTTAGAATGGGCTGTGAGCAATAAGCATAGGAATGGCTTTGTGCCAGAACTGAACAAGACAATACATCTACAGCCATGCTGTGAGGCATCTATGCTAATGCTAAACAGGTAATGTTAACCATGTTAGTGAGTTAACAGTTTCCAATTAATATTCAAGTATTGGGAAAATGAAAACATTTTACTTGAAAAAATGATCAAAGCATTGCATTTCATCCTGAGGGGGACTGCACCAAATTCCATGTCAGTATTAATAGTTGTTGAGGAATTGCCCTCAAAACCACAAACATCGACTAATGGTGCCACAGAAGGAAAACTCAGGCTAACCAAAGTCAGTAGGATTTATCATCTGGGAACCATAACCATGTTAAGATATTTCGCAGGGTAAGAGACATTTTTGACCTGCTGATAGTGAAAGAGGAATAGAAAGTCATTAAGATTCCTTCTCTGGGTTCCATGGGTATCTGTACCAAATGGCCTGGTAATCCATTCATTGCTGTTACCTTCCAACATTGCCACACCAAAAGCCATGCAACTGGCATAACTAAAAAGAGACGTGTGCTACCACTCTAAAAGACAAATCCGTAGACATAAACAACGTATTATGTAGAGGATAACATGACATATGTAACATATTATAACATATCAGACAGACACATACAATATGGAGCCACATAACTTGGCTCAGTCAGGCCTTTAGTCCATTCTGTATGCGTGCATGTCGGTATTTCTAAGACAGAATGAGAAAGAGACTATGAAAGACGGCTGATAGAGAGAACATTTTAGACATGGAACAAATGAGATGGCAGGAAGCATCACACGGTCTCCCACAGTGATCAAAGCAGAGGAGAGGAATGCATTACAGCTAATAAGCACTGCAGGAGGGTTCTCTCCTCTCATCCCGTTCATATCTGACCTCACTATTAGACACTTTGCTAAGCTCACGCCAGCAGACAGAAATGAAGGAGAGACATAAGGAGAAAAATAGATTAAGAGAAGAGAGAAGACACAATGCCCAAATTAAATCTGTTTTGTCTTTTCATTTCCGAATTATTCATGTTTTTTGTTTCATCTGGTCTGTAGTAATTTCTTCCGTTCTTGCTTTTGCCTTTGGCAGCGTGGTCTAGTCAGTGGAAAATGCTTCGTATGGCTTTTGTCTAAATCCAATCACATACAGTTGGATCTTCATTAAGTCAGTGATTGCCTCAAAGGGGCTGGAAATGGCATTGTTTCTGACATGTTTTCCCACAGTCTCAGACATTAGTTGTGAATTCCTATCAAGCAAATTTACTGTGTAAACAACTACTGGAAGGCAGCTACATGGTTGCTTTCCTTGGCGTCCACTTTATTTAGAAAATGCCACCATAAAAGGTGTGTTTGTGTTATTTTCAGGAAAATTGACTGCTCGACTGTTTTTGCAGTTTTTGTTTTTTCACCACAGACAACCAATAATCCAACTGGATGTAGTTGTGGCTAGCTAGCTAATGCTGCATTTGCAAAGTGCTATTAGCCTCTGAGAACTCAGCAGGATTTCCAGTTATTTTTGTTATTTTCCTCCAGTCTCTCTCCTCTTTACTCTCATCTCTGTTCATTGTTTAAGTTGATTGAGATTGTGCATTATTTTGTTAAGGTTGAAACATTTACAACTGGATGTGCCAATTCGATTTGTCACTTGAGTCAGCGTTAAAAGACTACGAGTTTGAAAATGAAAAAAACATTGGGGTTCTGGAGTTAGAAAGAAGTTAGTATTACCTGTATGCCGCTCCTTATCTCTGCTCGAGACTAGCGACTAGGTTGTGCTGCATTGATTTTTTATCTTTTTCTATAGTGAATTAAGATGACATTTATTTAGCAATGTAGAAAAACACAAGAGGATAAAGCACAGTGAATAAAAAGGTTTAAAAGAACATTATACTCAAAGCGTAAACTTTGCTGTCATTTACAACTTGCTTCCTAAATGGATGAGTACTTTGTGTTTTGCTATAAGGATTATATTTTAGTGGCAGATTCTCTTCAGTGGGTGGTAACGTAGCGTCATGCTAACCTTAGTCTTAGGTCCGATTTCATTAAACTTGCCTTTTGGAAATTTGTTGTCATTGAGATGTGAATCAGAGACACAGCCATTTAGTGTTTAGATAGTTAAATTAGTAAATAAACTGAATTTGTATAACATCATTGTCCAGTGAATGCAACCGCTTGAAACTGAAATGTGGAGAGGGTATTTATCTTATGACTTAAAGTTTCTTGAATAAAAGTCTATCTGTTCAAGTTATTCTGTCCCTCAACTATAAACATTGGAATAAAGCATTCATCAGTCAGACAGCGGGCATTCGGAAAAGATGAGACTTGGCAGGACTGATGAAAGGAGAGCCAAGGTCGAGTTATCCTACAAAATGGAACAGAAAGGTAGATAGTCATAAATTCATCTTTACTATGAAAAAAAGTGTCTTAGTTGCCATCAAAATAAAGAAAACTGAATTTAAGTATAGAGTTAAAAGTTCAACTTAATAAAAACTGCATATCTGATTTTTAGTCATTATATTTATTCTCAAATTGAGTCTTAAAAATGACATATTTTACATTATTTATTCAAATAATAAATGTTCTTAGTCACAAAGTAGCCTCCTTCAAAAAGAGATGGACACATTAAATATGTATAGTTTTTTGCACTGAACTTTTTCTATCAATACAATATCCAAACACCTCTATCTCTCATAGTTTAATGATGATACCTGCTTTATTCTTGTTTGATCATACCTTAGTGTTTCTCTTCTGTCGTGAACAAGGGGAAGGAAGCTGTTTTGAGTCATATTAATGAACCACGTAGAATAAAATGAAGTAATCAGTGGTTTGGGCGAGTGTCCTGTGCCTTGTTTTATCCTGTTCACTAACATCATTCAGTGACGATCAGCCCCCACAACACATAATAGTTAATGGTTAGTTCCGGGGAACTGGTTCCTTATGGTGCAGAAAGATACACACTGTACAAACAAGTATTGAAACATTAACCGAGTCCGTCTCACAAATTAATACTTTGTCTCGTCAATGTTAAGTCGAGACTGAAACCTGGTTCTGAATAAAGACCAGTTCCCATTCTGCATGTACCCACAGTCAAATTGTTGTTATTTTTAGCTCCAGTCAATGACAATGTTCATTACCATAAGTGCAACAAAGTGCTGCTAAGAAAGTCAACCTTGACAACTTATAAAACTCCTGTTGAAAAAGCATCAAATATATTTGCAGAAACAAGATGTTTTCGACTGTCTAATTAGGCAAGTATCTCAAAGTGTATATTTTTCAAAATAAAGTGCAGAATACAAAATAAAGTGTGTCCCCTAGAGACTTCTGAAATCTCTACCAAAGCTTAGTTTTAAAATAAAGATGTATAGTTTGTCAGGTCAAAAAAATTCTAAGTGCAAAATGGGACTAAACACACTTGTATCTTTAAAGTTACCTGAAGTTAGTAAGATAAACTATAAGCTTCATCACTTCTGTCATGTAGACTATAGCACTCCACTTTCAGGGTCAAGAAGACAATATTACTTCACAATCTAGAGGAAGTAAATGTTGGTTTTTCGTTGCTAAATCTGCGGGAGCCTTCTTACATTTGTATTATTGTGTTATTGTGTTATTGTGTTAGTGTGGGTGTGTGTGTAGTCTTTTTGTGTCAATGAGTGTGTATATGCAGATTACTCTGGTCATTGCCAACATGTTTTGGCATGTTATTGACAGTTCCAGGTATATCTACAGCCAAAGTAGAACGTCTCTTACTAAAACAAAAACAAAAAACGGTAGCTGGTGGAAGCCAAATGGTGCTTCTCAGTGGGCCGGCAACATTGTTGTTTTAATAGACTTTGATTGTGTTTTGATATTCCTGAGCTGCTGAAGTGTGGATCCAGGGAATAACTAATCCTTCTCTAATGATGATGGTGTTTTAATGAAAGCTTAATGACACTCTTAACACTCTGGTGTACTTACTGTCAGCGTCTGCCAAAAAACAGAGAAAGATGAAGAGAGGAAGAAGAAGAGGGACAAGTGGTATAAAGAGAGACATGACTACAGACATGTCAGGGTGAAGAACACTGAAGTGCCCTCTCAAACCTTCCAAATCCATAGACACCAGTGCAGTGCTTCACCTCCCATGTAGTGTACATACTACATACTATAGACACTTCAGAGAGTATAGTGCTAGCCTGTTGTTTGGCTCATTATGAGCCAGACAGCATTCCACATGGCACTTAATGTTTAAATGGAATGGTTAATAAATACTTAATGGGAACTCCTATCCATTACTATATGGATTTGAGTTTTTGACAAACACGTGTGTCAAACTTGAAGTTCTCAAATATGTGGCTATTAATCTCTTAAAAAATACTTTCACTGTTTTTTTATCAAGTATTATAAAGACTCTGTGATTGCAGAGGGCACCACTTCTCCAACAGCTTCAGTTTGAAAATAATGTAATTTACAACCTCACAGTAAAGTCAGGGCAATCTTTTCTAGTAATAAAAAGAACGTCACAAACAATGCTTAAAGTGAGTTTTAAATAAAAACATGATTGAAAACATGCTTTAGGACCATCTTTTCTTTAGTGCAACACAAATATGTCTTTCTGTGTGTTGTAAGTCTTTTACATTTCCCCTGGCTTTTGCAGGCCTCACTGTTTCCCCTTTTGGTGTTTATGCCAAGCAAGAGGATGCAGCAGAGCAGTAAGTTTCTCCGTAAATGTATCATTGAGATTATGCTATGCATAGATGATGAGGAACATTTTAATAAGGTCAAGGTTTTATTAAGGACAAGGCTAAACAAGAGCAAACCCTGCACAGGCCTGTGCAGAGTGCTGAACCTACCATGTATTTCCCTTTCTCTGGTTGTTGCATTACAGGAAGAGATCAAAAGTCAGGGAAGCATTAGGAAAATATTATTAAATTATGAAGCAAATATTAGAAAGTCTGCCAACTCGCAAAATTGGGCTCATGGGGTCCGTACCGAATAGTTGTGAATCACAATACAATATTTATCAGGTTACAATTTTTGGCTATTTAACAAATGATTATAACTCATTTAAAGAAAGTAAACAAATAAAATCCATAATTTCCTGAAACAGTTTTTAAATATCCATATCAAATGGCTGTTGTACAACAAATGTCCAGTACCAGTATGGTTTTTGTTCATTCACAGTCACTTTTTGATAATTGGAATGGTTTTCTAATATTTCTTTGCATGTTTAATATATTCCTGTTACCCAAATCATCCAGTGCATCAATACTGAATCTTCTTTCTGAACACCACCATGCCGCTTTCCTTTCATGAACTCACACTTTTGTAAATGTTCTTATATTACTTTAAAAAAGCAACATTACTCCACTTTTTTGCTTGGCAGGAAAAAGTGTCCAACCTTTCAGAAGTCTTATCCAAAGCGGAGAAGAGGCAGAAACAAAAACATAAAGGCTATGCAGCACTGTTAAGACGGTTTGCTATTGGTCAGCAGCACAATATCAACGTGGCAAAGATCACCGAAGATTAACTTGACCCAAAGGTTTTGTGTGGATTTATTTTGGCTCCTTTAGGGAATCTGCTGATTGCACCAATTCTATTGAAATAAACTCATGTCAATGCAGACTTTCAACCTTTTAAATGCTGATGTGACTGGAATTTAAGACTGTGCTAAAGATTTTCAAATCTAAACTAAATCTATCCCCATCTATTCCCTCAAATGTGTCCCCTAAAGACTTCTTTGACCATTTTAATGGGATGCTCCACTTCTCTGCCATCGATCCAATGCTCAGTAAGTGGTTTAGTATGTATACAAAAGTCAACACACTTTTTTTTTTATAGAGCATTCATTGGGTCTGTGTAACAACGAAACTAAATCCAATTAAAACAACTGATAAAAAATTTGCTAGTAGACTATGGGCAAGCAGTCACTCCCTTCAATAATAAAGAGTTTGAGGTTTAGACTCAACACAAAGATGAACAAAATATTCAAACATTTTCTTTTAGTATGTGCAATAAAGTCACTTAATTTGCACTCTACCAATTTATATGCACCTTCATCTTAAATATAATTATTGGGTTTTCTTCTTTCGGTTCTCTCTGTTTAATTTCAGTTATTGTTTTTTTTACTGCTATTCCATTTTCTGACAATATATAACTAATCATTTTTGCCATGCTGCAAGAAACATTTCCAATGCAGGACAATAAAGACTAGACTAACTAATGTATGTTCAAAGCATTCATAGGTAGAACTGCAACAGAGGCACTTAGAGCTAACCTTTATACCCTGTGCTATGTATTTTATTGAGTTCCTTTTGTCATAGTTAGGGTTTACTGGGCCACACAAGTTGTTTAATTATTTTACTACATGCCCTAGTTCCTCAAAGGACCGACTTATGCTTTAGGGCAGGGAAGATATATACAAGTAAAGAACTATCCAAATCCATTTAAAGGGAAATGACCTCATTGGTCAATGTGTGTAAGAGCAACACTTATAGAGTAAGAGAGTAATACAAATATGTTCACCTAATGTAAGAGCATACAACATCTCTAAATGCATAATAATGCAAAGAGTAAAATAGAAGCAATGTGCCAAAAGTCTCCTTTTTATTTACATGAGAAAAGAAAACGAGGTATGAAGCCAGACAGAAGTCATCAGATGCCAGCAGCAGGCATTATTCAGACTGCAGAGATGTTAATAAAGAGGTTATGGCCCAGAAATTACTTCCTCTTATCGGGAAATGAAGAGAAACCACCAACACACTAGAGTTACACACATATGTACACATAGGTAAATACATGTACATGTGGACACAGGTCATGCCCCTCACACTTACTTCCAGTGTGTGAATATGGCAAGCCTTGGCAGCATGCTGCGCAGAGTGCAACCTCAAGAGAAGCCAGGTTGAAGCTGAATTAGCCTGACACAATGTCCATGGTAATATGGAGGAACATGTTTGGGAATACTGATTTAAATGCCAACAATCTTGCCTGATTTCTGATGAACATCAGAAATGAACCGATGCTGGCCCTGCATCTTGAAATTTGAAACACATTCTGAATGAATATACAGTATGTATGAACTGTATGCTCAATGGTTAATATCCAGCAAAAAACACATTTGCTACTATTCCATACATTTTGAATCTTTGCCACAGTTCATGAACAAGATGATATTCATCTTAGATCATCGATTCATGCTCCTATATATGAATAGCTTATTAATGGATTTGGTTTAAGGTGTTGTCTTTTGTGATGCAATTTTAGGTAAAGTTAGTTATTAATTGCCAATATGTCTTTGGTTGGACATGACATCTTGATCAAGGTTTGAGGACTGTCGAAACACAAGGAAACAGATTTCATAGGGACTAGTAGTTATTTACCCAAAGTTAGAGAACACTGTGTCAGAAAAAATGTGCTGCTGTTGAATTCTGTCAAATGTTTAAAGGTGCAATGTGTATGATGTGGCCATAACTTTTGTTTAAAAAAAAAAAAAAAAATGAACTTACATCATCAACATAATGTGAAGAAGTAACAGTGTTGACGTTATGTCAAAGACATCTATTTATTGTGTTGCAGCGATATCTACTGAAATGAGCATGCTAACAAGCTAGCTCCTGTCTTATAATTAAGCAATAGCTCACGACAGGCCGTGGTATATGCTCATTATATCACAGTTAAAGGGCGTGGTACAACCCCCTTAACTGTGATATAATGAGCATATATCACGGTCTGAAGTGAGCTATTGCTTTTATAAAACGGTTACCAAGTGTGGCAATATGAAAGAAAAATACACAGTCCAATTGAAATTGTTTTTATTATTAAATAATGATGTTCAAAATAAAATAGTCCCTCCGTTGCCTTCTGCACAAAACATAGTGCGAGGTGGTTGCTATGCAACAACACTAACAGCTAGCGAACATATTAGACAGACAACGTTGATCGATTATAGCTGCTAACTGCTCTTCACGTAGCTCTGCATGTCGTCTTTTAGGGGCTTTTTTCTCTGGAGATAGGCACTGATCAATCCACTCCTCCAGAGTAAAGCTTTGTAAGTTTGTTTCCCTTTAACACCGAATGTGTCGGCGATTGCAAGCAAAATTTTGGATTACCGTAATTATGTACGCAATCGAAAAGATTTCAACGGTTTCTTAAAGCTGAGACTCTGCGCTTTACAGCATATATCGATTCATTACGGTAACTTCACTTACGTATATAGTAGTACAAAATAAGTAAGGAACAAAATGTGTTTTGCGATTGTTCTGGTTACAATACTGTAAAATTAAGAACAGGATCATGGGGCTCCAAAAGTGTATTCAAAATCCCTCAAAACTGCAGGGGATTAATTACATTTATTTTATGTAAATCCTTTAATGTGACATCATTGGAGAAACAAGGATATTATTCAGCAAGACTTTTGTATCTAAACAAGAGGATGTTTTTTCCCGTCTCTTCTGACCACTTCAAAGTGTATTCACTTCTCCTATTCATAATTGAAACTACAGACCTTTATAAAAATACATACAAACTCCACAAATATGTGGACATTATATGACATTATCATGACTAATTGCTCATTGATGTAGACTGTCGAAATCATGAATTTGCATTATACTGTAGTGAATTAAATCACAAACAAAGCAAGCAGTGGTTTAATGCTGTTTCACAAGAGGACACCGCTGCATTGCAATTAGGGAGTGGGCTCTAATTCCTGCAGTAAAGACAAGTGGCTACTGTATGGACTATCTTGCCATATAGACAGGCTCACAGTTAAAGAGTCTGACCCACTGCGGTTGGTGTGTAAGCCTGAGGGAAGACATGCTCGACTAGTAGCTTCAACTCAGAGTGGCGCTTCTAAAGCTGCTTACAGAGAGAGGGAGAGGGGTAGAGAGAGATTAAACTAAATAGTGACACTGACAGACAGGGGAAATGAGTCAGAGAGGGATAAACACACGCTGTCTGATTTGAAAGACTTGTTCAACCCCAAGAGGGAAACGTCTCATTCTGTCCTCTGGTTGTGGTGTGAGGTTAAGTGTCCGACCCAAGGACGCTTCAGAGTGAGTGTGTGGCTGAAAAAAGAATCAAATCTGAGACCTTTGAGCTTGCATTTAACCAGCCTAACTACTGGACCATCCTTCTCCCATGCTGAGGAGTCCACATCGCCATGATCTGGCCCATGAGTTCACCTCTGGTGGTCGTATGAGTCTTTTATTTTTTCTGCATACTCTTTTCAGATTCATGAGAAAATGCTCTAGCATGATAGACAGCCTTTCTGCTTCAGTCTGTCTGTTACAATTGATGTCAGGTCGATTTATTTAATTTTATATGGCTCTCTAAAATGGTATTAACATGGTGTAAAAATAGAGCAAATACCTACAATTTATTTAGCTAGAAAAGGAACTACCGACTTTTATAACCAGAGGGGGTATTTTTTCATCATCAAACACATTTTCCTAGAAAACAGAAAACTCAGAATATAGGTCAGAAATATTAGGATTCAACTGAGGATACAATTTTACAATATTTAAACTGTTGTGATGTTATAGAAGGAGCCAACTAGCATAGCCTATCGCTTGCTCCCACTGCTTTTTGATCTGTAGGATTCACTACCACACCCATGACCCACATCTGCAGTCCATTTGTACCTGAAGTCTGTACACACTACCCTCACATTTACACAAAATGATTTCCAAGTCCAGATTGAGAATTCCCAGAAGATTCCCACACACGGCGTTTCAGTGTGACGAAGATGTCAGGTGCAATTTAGAAAGTGTTTGTTACAGCAATGTTTTAGTATATGTTACAGCACATGAACAATGGGCCACCCAGCCTGCATCAGGAACACACATTAGAAAGTGTGAGGCCTCTACCATCTGCTGCTGGTCCTGTGGAGCCTGCAAGATGGGATGGTACACCCTGTGGAAACCCCACCAAAACAGCTTTTTATGCACAAGTGTAGTCTTTAAGTTAGCAATTTTGCTCACCACCTTTGTTGCCTAAGAAATTTAACTATGAGCATCAATTTGCTGCAAACAAAGTGTTTGCAGGATTGTTGAACGTTGTCTTAAACCCCACCCCTTCTCAGAAGTGATGACAGTTTGAACTTCCCTCTCAGGCCCTCTTTTGTTAATCCTTACACAACTACAACAACATTTAGCCATACTCGTGGTTTGTCATTTGGTAATGTCCATCACTTTGGTCCAGTCTGAAATATCACAATAACTATTGGATGGTATGCAATACAATGTGTTCACAGATATTCATGATCCACAGAGGACGAACCCTTATTACTTTAGTGATCCCTGAATATTTTCTGTAACCACCAGGAGGTAAGGTCACTTATCCTGTATCTCAAACTCTACCAGATGAATTAACACGTTTGGTACAGATATTCATGTGTCCCAGATAATGTGTCCTCTACCGCCAACATGAGGTTGACATTTGTGGTTGTATTGCAACAAAATGTGATTTCTTTACCCAAAACAGTAGACTTTTTTTTCTTTAGTATTTTGCTCGAAGATATTCCAGTGTGGGTAGTCTGATGTGGGCTGCTGGAATCAAAGCCAAGAATCATAATGACCACATTGCAGAATGACCAACATGAACACACAAGGAAAGGAGAGTAGAGGAGAGGAAAACATTTTTGTATTTGACTTAAGTGTCTTTCTCATCCTAAATGAGCTGCAGGGAGCAAGGGCCAGAAAAGATAAAGGCATAGAATGAAATACAGCTTAATTGGCCAGAAGAGGCAACTGCGGTGGAGATAGAGGGTTTGGTTACTAATTCTTCCTTAATGCTTATTGCCATTCAATCTGGCTTACTTTGTGGGGAGAGAAGACTAAACCCCATGAAGGAAAAACAGACTTGTAATAAGCAGCTGAACAGAACAACAGCTCCAGAGAGAAATTCAGAGAGCATCAAGTACAAAATCCAATCCATTGTTCATGTATTCATGTCATATCTGCGTGTGTCATTCTGTCCAATTCTCTATTCATCACTGGGAAAAAATAACCTGGAATTTATCTACAGTGGACCCGTCCTATAAAACTTGTTTTTATAACTCGATGTACTTTGAGATTGTAAGATTGACACACATCAAGAGATTTGCTCAACAGTTGATAACAATACAAACTCAAAACAAGTTTGTTTTACTCTAATAAACTAGTAGCAATTAAAAGTAAAATGTACTTGTTAGACTAACCATGAGCGGTTCAGACCATAAGCAAGGAGGCAGAGGCAGGAGAACAAGCAAACCACAAACGTGGGCATTTATTTACAATATATATAAAGTGTCACCAACCGGCTGTCACAATTGACTGCATCCATGCCTGAGGCCCTCCTACTCAATATCACCAAGAAGCAGCCTTGTATAGCCTTGAGAGTTATGCTGTACCAAAACAGAACAGTTAACACCCCTGTGTTTAAAGGCAAATCAAGGAATAATAAACATGAACACTAAATATTCAACATAAATTCAATAATATAAAGATAATTATTATGTAAAGAAAACTACTGTAAGGCTACATACACAAATGCGTTGTTTCCACACGGACTCTTTTAGCCTCGGCCTTGGGAGTTGGAGACAGGAGAGAAAAGGTAAGTGCACGTTTTATCATGCGGTTATTGCATTTATGCATTAGCGTTAACCAATTGTTATGAAATGCCAGTGATGTTGTTGCTTTATCATGTTAGCCACCGAAAGATCGCTGCATTCACTATTCAACCATTGCTTCTATTCTCTACAGGGGCACGACCAAGCTAACAGATTGGCGTGGAGAATACCCATCCAATCAAAATTGTCTCTCGACATAAACCATCCAATAAAAGGTTTTTACACCAAACGTGCTTGTGTTCTTCTTAGACAAATTAATATATGCATGATATGAACTAAATGTATATGGGTCGTGAGCTACACAAACGTAACAGAGACTGAGACCAGACGGCTACTGGGATCACCTCCGTTACAGTATTCACAAGGAAAATTACAGCATGTATCATATTTTCATAATTCATAGTTTTAGTGCCTAAATATATGATGAACAATGACCATATTACAGGTGAAAACATGGTGTTTAGAATGCCAAATGGTGATCTCATGATCTGGATACATTTTGGCATGTGTTCAGAAGCCAAGCTTGTGTTTTATTAGTGTTGGAAGGGCTCATGGAAGTGTGTCATAACTCAGTTTTCCATTGGATTTCATACACTACTGAGCAAAGTATTTGCACAAAACTGGCAAAAATATACAAACAATAAACGTTGCACACACATCCAATGTATTCTGTATTTACATATTTTCTACAAATGTGTCTTTGGACTATCAAGGCCCACCATGTTAGGTTTAGACTTCACTGTCATTACTTTCGACACTTACACATTCTGTTTTTTATTGCTTCCATACAATAAATATTAAATACATTTTAGATGTCACAGCAGTTAATAGACCGTTTTAGAAAAAGTAAAGCAAATAAATACATCACACCACAAATCATGGCTGAAGGTAATAAATTGTGCATAATTTCTATACACGAGTGCAGTGCCTGTTCAGTCGATTGCTTGGCCTGCAGTATTGATGCTAGCAGCTTTCTCGAGGACAGCTCATCCAAACAAATTCACTACTGCCTTGGGTCCACAGCAATACACTTGCCAAGTGAAAACCTGTTCGATTGAACAGTTGTTGAGAAACTTGAAGGACAGTCATACATACATACATCATACATTTTATCAGTAGAGTAATCCATAATATATGTAATATTTACAAAACCGCCTGCATCATCCTTAAAGTGTGTATCCTCTTAGTGAAAGAAAATTAAAAAAAAATGTTTTACCAGACTGCAACTAACTGGGTCTGAGAACATCTGATAGGGCCCTGAAGGGAATCTTTTCTCTTTTCTTTTTGTTTTATTCTTTCAATGCATTCTCCATTGAAGGACAACATAACTACGGAAAACAGTTTTATTCAAGTGTAATGAGTGCAAGCTGCTACTATACAAAAGTATAACTAATTGCCAGGTTAACCTTATGTTATATCATTGTTTTTCTTTTGATATTCTACCTGCTGAAGCACATTCCTTATAGGCAAATCATCTATTTTCAGCTCTCTCCTGAGCATAGTGAGGCAGTGAGACACAGATGTTCAAATTTCCCACTGGACTCTATTTTTACACACATGCACTTCAAAATGGCACAGAAAAAACCCTCTACGGGCGGAGAAATTGTCTTGAGAATGGCAGTAATTATGCCAACACAATCAAGCAAACATGCTCCACATAAGCCACATCTCAATTTGTCACCCTGTTACTTCTGAAAATGAACAGGGCAGAGGCTGAGCTCTGTAAACACCATTTACACCATCCCTTCAAGTGAGCCTGAGATGCAGCGTTAAAGTGTTCTTGAGCGAGACATAAACTGGGGAACTCAATTATGCAAGCATGCAGTGTATTCAAACCGCATTGTGATGTTGATTTTGATAAGCAATTAAACTTGACAAACGGAAACTTTGACGGAAAAAACAAAGTGAGAAAATGTGTTTGCACACGTTTCCTTTGGTAAATGGAGTAAACAGGGAAAAGGAGTGTAGAACGTTGATCACTTGTACTTTCTATCTCGCTCGCTGCCTTACTTCTGCACTACATCTTTCTCCCTCTCCTCCTCTGCGCCTCTGCCTCCTGCCGTATGCTGTGATACAGTGTGTGACAATACAAACACCTCATTCTGTCACTGTCGTCGTGCTAACAGGCTCATTGGACTGCCTTGTTATCCAACTCAAACAGTGAGACCCAAAGAATCCACGGCACATTTCCATAATGTTATTGATCGAGTGCTGAGACACAATGGCCCCTGGAAATATAAGCACATACCCCGTGTTATTTGCATGTCTATTACCTCAGAAAACTGCAGCTCTCGACATGAGGCAAGGAGAGCCAATTTGAAGCTCTGCTGCACATCCAACATCCCCAACCACCCACACCCACACACAATCCCCTAACACACCAGAATCCTGGCAAAAAACTGGAGAGCAAAGCATTTTGGGAGTCAGGAAGTAATGTAATGAAGGCCAACTGTGTCCTTTAGTGGGTTAAACAGACACACTTGAAATGCATGATGGATCAGCTGTGAAATAGGCTGGAAGGCAAAGTTCAGCAAAGTCAGTGTGACAGGAATTTCAAACAGGATGTGCCTGTCTATCTTTCCAACATGATGTCAGACACCTCCAGTGGTGTTTAGATTGTAAAGAGAAGATAATAGGATCGTGTATGACACAGGTGGCAGATTTAGCTGTTGTGACAGTACGAGAGGATTATAGCACAGAGTCTGAGGAGGTGAGGGGGATCCTGGTGGCTCAGTGAGCTGAGGGCTGTACACGATGTGTACTTGCAGCATGATTAAAAACATGATTATAGAGTATATTTTTAGCTCAGGTGCCTTGCTCTTCCATTCGAGTTACATAGGATACGCTGCTCGAAACACCTTTAAAACACCTCGGTCTCACTCTGTTTTTATTCTCTTATATTCACAAGTTAATATAAGTTTTGTAGGTACTTAGTGGAAAACTTTTAATTTGCCTGTATAAATACCTGCTGATTTCACCGTCTGGGGTATTTGGGTTTGGAGACTACAGAAAGCCTGTATTTTACATTAAATACACCATTCTAATTGTCTTATAGCTAAATTTACAGACATTGTTATTTATTCTACCCTTTGTAAACATAATACAGAAACAGTTTCTTAAACTTGTGTTTTTAATTGTGAAACATCCCAAACATATTTGACAGATTTGGAGTATCAGTTTTTTGTCACATACACATTATTTGTCACTATGATTATACAGATTATGGTGCTGTTGAATATCTGACATTTTTTAAAATTCACAAACAGAAATGTTTTAAATCACTTTCACCTTTTCTTCTTGAATTGAATTCTCTACTCTACTAGAATATCTGTGCAGTCCATACATTTGCTCTTTGGAAGGAATAAACACGGACTGCACAATCATTCCAGATCTTAAATAGGATCAGAACACTTTGTGTTTGTATGAACAAACACCAAACAGAGTCATGCTTCAGTCACTAGAACATAGCTGTTGTGTTTTTATTGGTCTATTATTTAGTTTTTTCACATTATGTTGTTACATTTCATCTTTCAGTCACACACAGCATTATGAGAGCCTAGTATTTACATGGAACAAGTTGTAATACTGACTACTAATTACCTGTGAAACTAATCCTTTACATTGAGACTGGAATATTACTTTCTTGCTCACGTGACATGCCTTATAACGTGAAGTGTCATGCTGAAGTAATGACTGATCTTGATTATTTATCATTTCCAGATGTTGCACAGTCCAGATGTCCTTCAACAGCGAGTGGTACACACATCTGTACCGGTAATTATTTTAGCTGTGATACAATATGTTGGAAATTATATTGGAATTTGATAGTTTCTCTTGATTCTATATAGCTCATTACCCCAGTCAGAAACTGGACACACCACTGGGTCAAACTGTGCCATCCCATGAAGCAGTTACTTTCAGCTGCGCTCAACAGAGCTGCTCAGGTGAGGCTCTTGTCTACACACAGTTTTTGAGTCTGTCTCACACACAATGTATGAAACTTTAAATTCTGTGAGCACCCAATGTTTCACAAATGTTGGAAGTCGACGGCATAATATCATCATTCTGGCTTTGATTTCTATCCGGTTTTATAACATAACTCCACCGTGACCATTGTGAATGTGTCATCGTTTGGTATCCCTGCCGCAGACCTAATCCATCCCTATCTGCAAGCAGACATTAATAAATCATAAGGAGAAGCTTTCAGAAGCTTTAACCTCCATGCATAATTCAGCCTGCACTGATGCTAATGCTACAGCTGCAGCTCCCACACTCAACTGTTCAGTAGTGTCCCACTAAACAGCCAATTAACTGTAATGAATCCAACAAAGTCCACCTCTCAGCAAAATGAAGAGAGAAAGTACTTTCTCCTGAAAACTGTGAGAGCTAATTCCTGATGAGAACTCACTAAAAGTTAGTTTTCACCTTGAAACAAGATGGGAAGTCAGGTGTTGTGTGATAGTTTCACTTCATACTGGATAGCCTTACTTTGAGCTGAGAACTGTGTGGGCTAACTCCAATTGTGATCTTCAATAAATTGCCTTCAAATTGGAACAATTTGATGTAAAGTTTAACTTGATAGGATGCTTACTACTATTCACGTCACTTTGAGTGTGTTGCTGAATGGGTATTACCACTTGAAAAGATAAAAGAGGACAGCTGGAAGGATAAAGTTGAGCGGGTTATTTCAATGTTCAAGCAGCCTGCAATAAACCTTGTCCCCCATGGATGATGCAAACCAAACCCTCCACTCTCCATGCAACATATGATCATAACTTAGACTGAAAAAACCCAAAAGTGAATCATTGGTTAAGTTCATGGAATAAAATTATCCAAAGCAGGATGATTCTGCACCTTTTCGACAATGCCAACGTCCAGTGCAAATATGGAGGTGTGCCCTTTATGTGGTGAGGCAGAAAGAAAGGGTGTGGAGGTCAAGGTGGTGGATGGGTGTGTGGTGAATCTGACGTTCATGTAGGTGACTGGGGTCCAGTTCTCATCACAGACCTGCAGGTCAAATGAGCATTTAATTAACAATAACCACAATCTTTACTTAACCTTGATCATAACTGTAGTTGCCATGCGCAGATTTTGTAGCAAGCTAAAACATTGGCACCAAACCTTTAAAATCTCATATGGTCTATAACTGATTTTTTGCCAACTTGTTGTGAACACAACATTGACATATCGTTTAGTTTTAAGTTAAACATCCAGCAGGTGTCGAACAACATTATATTTTATTTCTCTGTTTGTTTCCGCCTGATGAATGTAAGTCCAATCTCTTTTAGCTCTGTTTTTCGTATCTACCAACGCCTGAGAGAAATATCTGGCTCTTTAGCTGCTAAATGTTCCACATTGTTCATCAGGCAGCGAGCTGTGTCTATCTTCTGATTTGTGCTGAGCATGTAGTAAACTGTGGAGTTTAAGAGCTTTTTAGAAAACAGCTGCCAGCAGCGGGCCAAAACAATGCAATGAGAGTGGTGAGAGTAAACCAAAGCAGGAAAGTTGTGAGTTTAAACTCGCTATAAAGCTCTGTAAAGCCGAGGGAATCTATCAGGTGATAATTCTCTGAAGGTTCATCAATACAAGCCACCCCTTTCACATTGCTTTCATACATCTATATTCAACTCATTTAAAACAGCAACCACCTGAATTATGTTTTTATCAGCACAAACATGTAAAGAATGACTAAAGATCTAAAGAATACTGTTTTATGGTGGTATTTAGGCAACTCTAAGCACTTGGTTAGTGTTATCAAGTTCTTGGTTATTTAGTGAAGAGGTGAACATTACTTAAAACATAATATTTAACCAAAACATTGGTTTTCGTTGTGGTTTTACTTGCCTAACCCTATATATATCTTAACCATAGGTTAATGGAATTAAAGCCCATTAAATGTAAACCAAGGTTTTCGTCTAATATCAACTTCCTTTTCTGATGATAGAGTTGCCAAAACCATGACCTTTTCCTAACCTACTAATAAGTGATTTAGTATGCAGAATGCAAACCCTGCAGTGGCTGCCCATTGTCCTGGAAACCACTGCCCATTGTTCCGAAAATACACAATCTCTGTGCAATGAACAGAAGAACATGGCTAATTATTATGCATAATGATGGGATAACAGGCTGTCGGTCCATTTGTCCCCTCATTCAAGGTTTTATGTGGTACCGAAGATAAAACTTTCTGGAGCGGGAGAAAAAATCAGAAATGACATTGTCACCAAAATCTACTTAGCAAAAATGTACTAGTATACAAAGGAAGTCTAGGAAACAGAGTTGATTCACTACAGAATAATTTAATCAAATATTCTTCAGAGGATCAACTGTTACTTCTTTCCTCTATTTACATAACCATGGCGATTATTGTGGAAAAATAGATATCTTGTAGCAACCTTTTATCTAAACCAATATGCTAATTACTACATGTTCAATTCATTGGGTTCATATGAATGCAGCAGAGGTTTCTTAATAACCCAAGAGACGCAGTGAAAATACCTACCTGTCAACCAGTTCAACAAAGAACATGGTGAAAAGGTTTGAACATGTTTGGATTCATCAGAGGAGTGCAGAGAAAGAGGTGCTGTATGTTAAAGGTTACAATAGTCATGCAATTACAGCCATACACATAACCAGTTGTGTATAATATCAAAGAGACCACTTACATAGAGCAATCACAAGCTGATGGACAGCAGCTCTCAATTGTTGAGCACAGCAAGAGAATATGGAAATAAATAAGTGCAAACCACACACATGGCATCTTCATTCAAAGGCAGAGGACAAAAACACAAGTCTCTGATAAGTAAAATGTGCCAGAAACAATATTTTTTCTCTTTATCCACAAAGGGAGAACACAGTGTCCACTCCCCTCTTGCTCCATCATGAGTCTGAACAGAAACATGTCAAAGATCTACATCGGCTCCACTTACGATGCTGCACCCAAGAGGCTAACCCTCTTCATATATGAATATAATTATTCAATATATTATTATTTCACTGTCTATTTATCAAGACTATCACCATTTCTTTAACTAGTTTGAGTTTTACAGCTCATATCTGAATAACTTTACAGTAGCACTTAGTTATTCATTCCAGTACAGCGAAAGTTTAACTTGGCTCAACTTTTGCTTCATCACAAAGCAACATCATTCGACAAGGCAGTGAATTGGTTTATCAAATACTTGCAGCCACACATTCCTGGTAGATAACATTGTAGAAGGAACATTGTGAGATTGTTGTGCTGTTTACCTCTAAATTGCCAAACGAAGTATTGCTGCTGTTTGCCTTTCCAGAGTAGCAAACTCCAGCGTCATAGAAGGGTAAACTGTTGGGGTGGGCAATGCCACAAACATGTGGTTTTGCTTGGATGATGCACCATTAATATGCTACTTCTGAATGCATTTGAACAACCATTGAAATATTTAGATAAGATTATATTAAACTATATTAATATTGCACACAGTAACTATAGTTTACCATTTACCCATATGTGAGTAGCAAAACTACATATAGCGATATATAAAGATAAGCACATTTACAAACTGAATAATAGACCAATGGGGTGATATAAAAAGAAGGGATGTAAATGTGAAATAAAAAAAACAATATACAAAATGTGAATGTGGAGCAGCTATGACAAGTATTAACAGTTTACACAGAACTTGTCAAACATTAGGCATGTTTCTTTTAATTACTTAATCACTAGCATGTTATAACACAAGTTTCTAATAGTAAATGATGATGTTGGAATTCTTAGTAGCGAAGTGATTGCTGCACACGTACACACAGCAGCAGCAGAGAGTGCAGCACTAAGAAGAAAGTTCATGTTTCCGGAAAGTGAGATATTTTTGGTATTGATCCTTTTTACTCTTTCAATACTCAAAACAATGGGGATCAATGGGGATCGATCTGCCCACCTCTAATTCATACAACAGCAGCAGAGAAGCAGAGAGACAAAAGCATTACAAAGAGTCTTCATGTTTACAGACAATGAGAATTGTTTTTTGTCTATCCTTTTGACCTTCAAACTTGTGGGTGTATTACCTAAAGTAGACTTCCTGGATCATATTTCATTCTCTCATCAGTACCTGTACAAACATGCTTGTCCCACTTGTAGTGTGAGCTAGTCATTCAATGAAGTCTAATTGGAGACAGGCAACAGTTAACATTGACACTTGTTTGTCAGACTTCCCTCTAATCTTTGCATTTTGTCTTTTATTGTGATTAATGAATAATTTCACTTCTTCAAGACTCCAATAAATCAATGAAAAATGACTTGAGGTCCAGAGGTCACAAGCTAAAAAGGTAATGACCAAAACTTCCTTGTTTCAAAATTAAAGCAACCTTTCCCTATAACTTTTAGGAGACACTGTTGGTTGAACTGGACCATTTTTAGGCTGGCAACATGAAGTCTGATCCAGGTGTGTGTGTTCCTTATTCATAAGTGTATCTTTACTTGTCACGACCTTGGACACAGGGAAGGAAGACTCAAATGCATGACGCCAGAAACAGATGTAGAGTGTAAAATAAAATACTTTACTTCTGAACAGGTAGCATAAACTCAAAACGCTCACAAGGTGGAAATACAAAAAATTCCAAAAATACTGCTGACACGCTGGTTCAATACACTGGGACATAACAATACAAACTGTCACAAGACAATTGGAGACAGGACTAGGATACATGAGGTGATTGGGCACAGGTGGAAACAATCAGGGGCGGGGCAGACGCTGACAATGGTGGGAAACCACACAAGGACAGGAAGTAAAGGGATCTGGAATGAGGAAGAAGAGGTAGGTACAAAATCTAACAGGAAGTGACATGACAGAAAGTGACTGACAAGACTGGACAACATGAAAACTTCAGCAAACTCGTCATGATCTTGGTATTCTGTTTCCTGTTTTATTTTGAAATTTCACTCCCCCTTGTGTCATGTCCTGTTTTACTTCCTGTCCTTGTGTTTTTCCCTTTTCCTGTGATTGTTGATTTGATCCTCCTGTGTGTTTCACACCAAATTAAACAAAACAATGTTACTTCATTAATAATGACGTCATTTTTAATGTGTCTTCAAGTTGCATAGACATTGCAGGTGCCACTGGTTCAGTTCTATACCAAGTGTCAAGTTACAGGACAAGCTAGAAAATAACCTAGCTGGTGCATATCTTCCAAGAATAAAATAATTCTACAGCAGCATGGCGCATATCACACAAGATGAATGCTGGAGCAACAAGGAGTAAACCTGACAGAGAACACCAGTCGATGATATCTGACCAAACACTGTGGGCTCTGCAGGAATCTGCGGACTACTTATTTTTCTTTTATATTGTCATTCATGCAGCGCCACACTTGACATTTAAAGGTATGTAAGAAATACATGCAACACAAACAGACACACACATTTCTTCCATCTCACTGAGTTTCTTATGCGTACAAAAACACTGCATGTTTCATGAACGCACACACAACCCACACCTACACACTGACATACATATTCATACATAACATACTACATGAGAGAATTGGGAACGATGTATGTATGAGAAGGTAGAGGCTTTGATTTGCTGTGGCTGTCTCAGCAGGCAGCGTACGACAACACAGCAGTGATACAACGCTACAAGGAAGAGTCAAATTAACAAGCGGAGAAAGGAGGAGGAAAGGGTGGAGAGAGGAAGACAACAAAGTCCAAACAATAAACTGAGAGGTGGGGAAAGTCTGGGGAATGTTATACAGAGCCCTGGCAAACAGTGGGATTACATTTACTCTAAACAGCTCTTCCACTGGCAGCATTTCCACTGGGGAGCACTCCTGACAGCTTCCTGTGTCTTATTTTTCCATTTGAAAAGAGAGGCGCTGTTGACATCACTGAAAAGTGAGTATGTTTTAAAGCTCTTAAAACACCAAGGGCCTGAAAGGAAAAATCTTTTCAACATAAGAAAAACAGGTGCAATACAACAGCTTTTATAACAGTCACACAGAACAGCGGGAAATACATCAGTTCCTGCAACATAAGTGCACATGAAGTGTGGAAAAGTGGCCTACATTTTACTGAATTGTGGGGGATTGTTTTGAACCCGAGTCTGTATGAAGTACAGCCCCACCATGAAATGACTGAAAGTCTCAAAATGTTGAATTCACATCTTCTTCTCCGTCTTGACACCAGGAGATGCAATGATACTCTTTCCAACAAAAAACAGCCTGTCTGTCTGTTAGGCCAGGTTTTAAACAACACTGCAGTATCGTCAAAAAAGCTAATGGAATATGTTTGTAGTAGAGGACCCTTAAGCACGTCTTCTTGAAGAAAGTGCTTGCATCTTGAATGGAATAATGGTGCATGTTACTTTACTGATGGATCCAATTTTCATCTTAAGTCTTAAGACTAATTTAAAGAAGAGTTGAAAAGAGGCATGTGGCGCATCATAATGTTACGAGTAATACATTTCTTCAACATTGCTCATATGTCAAAGGTTATATATAGCACATGCAGACTTCACATGTACTTTATTTCTTTATGTGTGTGGAAAACTTTTATTTAAAAAAGAATAAAGAGAGATATTTAGTAGGATGCTAGTTGCTGAAATCACAGCCTTATTATTGATGTTTCTATTAAATATGTTACATTTAAATAAATAATGTATTAGTTTTTTTTACTTTTTAAAAAATGTATATAGTAACAT
This sequence comes from Cottoperca gobio, assembly GCF_900634415.1. Lineage (NCBI taxonomy): Eukaryota > Metazoa > Chordata > Actinopteri > Perciformes > Bovichtidae > Cottoperca > Cottoperca gobio. The sequence continues at coordinate 3,117,919 of NC_041358.1, read as the reverse complement.
CAATGCAAATGTTCCTTGCCTTCGAACCTGCATCGTGCTGTGGTGGATATGTTGATCTTGGCACGAGTAGATGATGACAAAACATCCTTTCACATACAGTGCAGTTCAGTCACACCAATACTGCGCGACTAAATGTTGTAATGACAGTCAGCACTGTGACTTGTACACTGCACAAATACATACACTCTATGACAAAACAGCAATTGTATAAAATGGGAAGATTCCAGGATTTAAAGGGCATCAACAAGAGATTTGTTTCTTCTTAAGCCAGACGACAGATGTGGCAGTGTTGGTGCTATCTCTCATAGGCATACCATTCTGACACTAGGGAGAGATCTGCGTATAATGCACATGGAAATGTAAATCTGAGAATCGTGAAATGACTCAAAAGATAATGAATCTTGCTGGAAAAATCTATGAAAAACAAATAAACAAAAAAAACTTCTAATACTGTTCCTTTGTCACAGAAAGGACCAGAGAAGGATTTTTCCAGCATTCTCCTATCTATAAAGTGGAGTGTTCATATAAGTAAAAATGATCATAAACAATGTTGAGATATAAACAGGCAACATACTTCTTCAGCTATTATGTTCTGAATAATATCTGAATTAAATGGCTGCATTATTAGAAATGTAATTTATAATTGATTTAATGTAAATTAAATTAAATTACCCTGAAACAAATCAACAGATACTATTACATGTATTATTCAATTGAATGGCTGATAAGTTACAGGCAGAACATAAAAATGACTCCAGCTGCAATTACATACGTTGAAGCAATCAGTTTCCTTGGTTCTATATTAAAGCATCATATGTTTGGATGATGCTGGACAGTATCATTTGCAATGCAGGAACAGATTTACAAACAGCTTTTTATTAACCAAATAATCTACATTTGTAGCGCGACAGGACATATTGTGGATTTCGCATCTGTGATCAAATTGGCATCATAGAGTCATAAAGTCAGAAGATTAAAGTAACTGACTTTTAATATAAAATACAAAAATACATTTGTAGCTTATATTGAATGCATAAGAAAATTAGCTGTTATGCAAAACTTTGTGTGACTTTTAAATTCATGAAGTGGGAATATATTCTGTGATTGTACATTCCGAGTTTAGGTTGCTTGTTACGGCCATGGCCTTGTTTATCTGCGGGGATTACTTTGTGGATGCATGCACCTTGTGTCCCTATTTAGGTATGCAGGTTTGGATGTGTGACCGCCGCCCACTTGATTGGCTGTGACACTTCCTCCTCCCACCTTGATGAAGACCGGCTGTGATTAGTGTGCACCTGTTCCGGCTCTCCAATCCGAGGCGCACTGGAGAGACCGGTGGATACAAATGCCAGGCCAGCTCGGACAGTCGGGGCTGCTGATGTTGTCAGCCTCATACTTGAGTGTGTGTGGATACTAGAGTATCGTATCTTGTGGGTTGAAATTCTGTGTTCTGTATCCTAACTAGACTAGTGTTGGAACTAGATTTACCGTTGGCGTAAATTGATTAGAAGTTTGCAGCGTTTTCTGTTAGGCACGTTAGGGTGCCCCGGCGCTGTTTTGTGTTCTTTTGTTGTCAAGTTTTCAGCGAGTTTGTTTTGTTAGTTTGGCTTTTCTGCCTTATTTGCTCTTATGTTAAGAGCCCTCCTTTTGTTCTTTGTGGTGTCGTTAAAAGCAATTGTCTGTCAAATTGTCCACCATATTTAATAAATATCTTATTTTGCCATCAACATCTGGTGTATGTTACTCCCTTTTCCCTCGCCGAGTCGGGGTCGTAACAGTGCTGCATTGTTTATAATGTATACCGATTTTTGCAACTCTGTGGTCACCTTGCTAATAGTGTGGCTAAATATTACATCAAACACTGGTTGAGCTGCTAGTTGTTATAGAACAAAAGAGCAACTGCTGAATCTCCAAGAAAACCAAGAGAACTCTCTGATATGGTGTAAAAAGAGCAAACAGTGAACAGTGAGGCTGATATCAGTGCGATCACATTATGCATTGTGTCTTGTGAATCCATTATGTTTAGGACGGCAATCTGAATCCGTGCAGGAATGGTGCCTCTGGCAATAATACAAAATATTACTGACTGAATACATTAAATGTCTACTTCATGAAAATCTTACAGATTCTAAATGCTATTTTAAATTCATTACATTTGTATTGTCTCCGTTCATATTTTGCATCTTGTGCTGTTGCAACATGTGAATTCCCCCTCTGGGGATCAATAACGTCTTATCAGGAACATTCTTTGTTTTGGTGGGAAAAAGGAAAGCTTGACACACTACTAACACAACTCTTTAATTGAACCTTGACGGGAATTGCAAGTTTACAGGCTTAAAAGAATATTTCACCCTCAACATGATCATTTGTATATAAATGAATCACAACTTATTGAAGTAAATGGGGGTCGCATTTAACAAAAGCAAAACTACAACATCTGTTTACAAACTCACAGAACTCTTGCAGTAAAATCCCAGTTTCATTTATTCAATTGATGTTCACTACTTTCCACGCATTTCCTTGTTGCTAAAACCTTACTATTAGAACACTCTCACGCTTGTGCAGGCATGCTACTCATCCATGTGAGAATACAAATTTACCCTAGGTTTACAATGATTGGGGATAAATATAACCCTTTTCTTCTTATTCATTTATAGAACATTTTTCAGTAATAAAAACAGTCTGTAAAGTATAGTTGATATGAGTAATGAGGTGTCCTTTCACATCTTTTGTTCTTTTGAGCTATAGTAGCACAGGGGACCTGAGAGCATTGCGATTGGTGAGAGAACAGACAGCAAGCATCTGTCTCTCTCTCTCTTCCACTTCAACACATCCCCCAACATACACGTTCACACACTCTTACACATGCTCACACAGCAGTCCGGACATCTGGTGGGGCTCTACTGGGTCTTGCCACTGTGGTACTGGGACTCTTACAAGGACTAAAGATACTTCAGTGGTAATGATACATCCCTATTGGCCAGACCGGGCAGAAAAACAGGAAGTAGGGACAAGACTGAGGGTCAGAGAGGTCATCCATCTTGGGAAGGTGATTTAAATACAGTAGAAAAGAGTCAGAGAGATACAGAGAGATATAACGTCCTCTACCTGAGGTCATGGCAGGAAAAGTGAGTAAGTTTTAGGCATTGACTAGATTCCAGAGACAAATGTAATTGAACTGAGATGTGCTTTATTTAAAGGTGATAATAAAACATATATAGCCTATTTTACTTATTAATATCTCTATGAATATATGTTGTTGATTTCAAACCACCAGTTTTATTATATATATTATGTTGTGTGCTATAATGTTATATGCAGTTTTTTTCTAAGAAACATATAAATAGAGAAGATATATTCTCAGACAAGTGAACAGATTACTGCAGGGTCAGACGTTTTTGCTAATCTTGTGTACACATGCTTTGTAGATTTGTTTTAAAAAATGTGTCCTGTTGCAGGTGTGTGTGGTGTCGGGTTAGCCAATGTAGAACATTTAGTCCTGATAAAATCAGAACGAGAACTGTGTTTCAAGTGTTGCCCCTTTGTTGTGAGCTGAGGACTTTACAGATAACTGAGGGAGAGAGAGGGGTATGACATGCAACAAGCACAATCATGTAACTGCTGTTACATCATCACAGCACAGACAAAAATGTGTCAGCAAAAAGAGTATTTGGTTGTTTTTAATTGTAGTATAAAGATTCATCAATCCAGTCCAAACATTTAGTTATGTTACCTGTTTTAACAAACTTGAACAGGTATGTTGAAATGGATTTTACAAATAAAATATATACTTACCAATGACAGGGTTTCCTCCGGGGTTAAGGGTAACTCTGAAGGCTTGATTCCAGGTGTGGCGGCCAGGGGGAGCGTCACACGGGTCAATGTAAAGAAGAACACCTCCAAAACCCAGCTCAGACAGTAGGGATAGCTGCGCACACAAACATACACACAAAGGAACATGAGGAACATTTGGCACTTGCAATGCTTTAATTAAGTGGAAAAAGACAGAGGTTACACAGTAACACACCAAAATGATTAAAAAACATTTTCAGTTATTTAGCTGTTGGATGTTTTGGAACAAGCTGAAAACAACGGTGACGTATTATCACATATGAAGGTGTTAAGACGTACAAAAACTGGCAATTTACACATACAGTAAACTGTATCTCTAACAAATCCTAAGGGAAATCTCTGGAATCCTTATGTTCATCACCTAGTTGCTCACTTTGAATGTCTACTTCATTTGGTGATGGGCAGGTTGTGTTGGGTAAACAGCAAACAGGCTTCCCTTGACCTGAAGTGCTACGTGAAAATCAGTTTGAGTCATATTGCACAGGTTGGAAAGAGAAGATGGAGTTATGCATGTAATAGTTTTCTACGTCTCCTTATGGTCCATGCTTGCTTCTTGAATAAAAAGAGATATCTGTAATAACAGAACAAAAGCTCAAAGGTAATCAACAAGGTCCACCATCTTGCTACTACTGTTGACTTCCGTTGTGTATTTTGCAACATCCTCATTTAATGACGCATTCCTGTTTACAATCGTTCCGCTCAAAACTGGTAGCAGCAAGGTTCTAAGAATCCAGAAAATAACTAGTTCAAGAACCCAACCTGTGGCTTGGTCTCTAATACTTCCCCTTTTAACATTGATCCATTGATAATATAAAATGAAAGATTAATGCAGTGTTAAAATATTATATATATTTTTTTAAATAAAAGAAAGGACATTCAATCAAATTTTCTTCAATGATATGTCTCTGAAAAGCTTTGTGAATGTGACTTATTGTACCTGAGATTATCATATTGCACTGGAAGTATTTATTGGTTATACCCGTAACTACTGTTATTATCATAATACACAATGTTTTAGGACAAACGCTGTCTTTGAATTGCAGTGAACATATGCACATAAAGGATGTGTGCTCTGGATGTCAGTGTGAACAGTGAAATAAGGGATGTAGTGAGGGGAGACCTTTGACCCAAGACCTTATCCTACACATCATGGTAAGTAGAATACAACTAAATACTTTATGTCAATATTCAGTACATATGAAAATATACTGTGATACATCAACTTTCACACTCTTTATTCTGTTCTGTTAACATACTATAGATGTTTTTTAATAACTGATGGTTCTGATGATGATGACTTTAGATTGTATGGAGCCAGTTTACAGGTGAAACACTGTCCTCTGTTTCTGTGGAGCAGGTGGCTCAGAACTACACACTGAACCTTTAATGTCTGTGAGTGCTTTGGGCTTTTGCACACAATGTTGCAAAGCAATGAGCAGGACGGCTTTTTGCCACTAATGGATTATTATATATCTGGCCCACCCCAAAACTGTGCAACTATTTTGTGTTTATTTAATTTAGTAAACTGAACAGTCAATTTCACGGATTTTCCAGGCCTAATATTATCCTTATTAATGTAAGTGACAATCACGTCATTTTACTTTTCCGCATGTATTGTGGAGAGATGTTGACTGTAAGCAGCACTAAGGTGGAACTATTGACACAGGAGCAGTTGCGCTCCGGGTTGTTTTAGGGGGGGAATCTCCGCCCCCTCCTCAGAAGCAATCTGGATGACGAACTGAATGCTCTGTGTCTTCATTGCTACTGCACTCTATTTGTATTTTACAGGTTAGTTGTCGGTGAAAATGATCAATGTCAACTTCTTTAAGCTGAGCTTTATTTGGACGAGTGTTATTAAGAAATTTTGATATTGTTTTAAGCAGTTTGTCGAACTGTAGAAACTCTATGATACGCCGCCACTGTCAGCCGGCCGGCTGTTGACACGCCCCAGGTGCTTGTTTTTTTTTTACCTGAGTATAGTCGTACAGGCAGGTCACCAAATTACTTTGCACAGTATCTGTATTTCGTCTACTATGTGTATAAATAGCTAAAATTAATTGATACATTGTTCAGTGCTGAAAAACACAACAGTAAGATGTTACAGAGCTGTACTTGTTAGTGTAAAATGTTGATATAGTAATGTATGTAGTTTAAAGGTGTATTTATCGATTTGAATAGATCGTGTGCATGTGACGTCACGCTTACGTCCCAACCCGTTAATCAGCCATGTTGGTTGGTATACACAACCAAGACTGCGGCCGTTCACGTGGGAGTTGCTGCAACGCTTCGTAATTTTCTTTGTATTTAAACGTCTAAGATTGAAAGAAAATACCAATCGTGTGCGCAGTGTACAATTGTGGTCATAACGCTACTCGTTACCCAGAGAAACGGTTCTTTAGATTTCCTAAAATCATCACAAACAACGATCCACAAAAGAGGGATGAATTGCTGTCTACCGAACGCCGTAAGGTGTTGTTTAGCAACATAACTCGTAAGGATTTAACAGAAGAAAAAGCACAATTCACCCGTGTGTGTGGCGTCCACTTTATATCTGGTAAGAGCTCATGCTAAAGCTATGTTTTCAATGTTTACGTTAAACATTTGTGCTTATGATATACCCGAACACTGTAAGACCTTACTTCTCCAAAGAGCCTCTTTTCTTCTGTGCATGTTTTTGTTTGGCTTATTCTTGAGACTACTTCACTTGCGAAAAGCAAAGCACCAATGTGAGAACATGCTTCGCTTAATCCAGCCATACAATCACAGTGAGCGAGGATAACATCGCCGCTCTTCTCACTCACCAAACCACGGCTTGAGCGATGTATCTCGAGCTCTTTGAGAGTGATTTACACGGGCATGGATGAGCACCCTGTCATCTTTCAGTGGGTTGGTAAGAAGACTACCAACCCAGCCAGAAAGAAAGAAATTATAAGCATCTAAGTTCTTGTATGCCTTCATTTGTGCGTTGGTTGCCCACGACGTTTGTAGCACAAGGTAGTTCACAATATCCGGATATTCAAGCGGCGGTAATGAATCTAAATCCTCAATATAATCCGATGGCTTTAGTGTTTACAGGGTCACGGCCGCAAATTTGGACTTTTCCTCTGAATCTTGCCTTTGCAGAGGACTCCAGAGAGTCACAATACTTTGAAGAAGTCGGAGTTGTATTGTTGTTGTTGTTCGCTTTAGACGCCAGTGTTGATTTGTATATCATCCAACATGGCGTCGCACGCATACGTCACACAGTTTTGTCACATGTTTGCACACTATCTATGGAAGCAATGTGGATGACGAACTGAATGCTCCGTGTCTTCATTGCTGCTGCACTCTATCTGTATTTTACAGAATAATTTATTGTTGCTGTGGTATCAACTTTGGGACCTGTAACATATACATTTGGCATCAATTTGATGAAGTACATTGATTGTCAGGTATTTTCTAAATTGTACATTTCCATCTGTTTATTTTATCCATAAACATTTTCTCTATTCTACTTTCCAGAAAACAATATACTGTATTGGAATATACAGTATATTGATATCATTACATAAACTGTCCTCCACCACGAGTTGTGTAAGGGTCACATTATCAGTGATGCTTCTCCATGTGACTGTCTCCTTGCTCTGAAAATAAAAGTGTCATGCAGTGGGCAGTAGGTGTATGTTTTTTTTAATGTATTTCTGGGTCAGTTTACCGCACTCTGTGTCTTTGTAGTAAATGAATATTAGTGTAAAAGTGGTGACATGTCTGTGGTGTTCATGTGCTGTACTTCACTGAGAAGAATGTACAAATACTTCTTATATATTATCTTTTTGAAGTCAGTCTTTCTTTATATGGCTGCTTGTCCTCCTCATGATGATTAAAGATTATACTGCGTTGGTGTTTATTTATCCCACGTTACTGGTAAAAGAGAATAGTTGCTGGGTGGGAGGAAGTGTGCTGCAGCTGCCACAGTGCACAGCAGTATTTCATTGTTGTCCACGGGAAATGTAGCGTCCTTGTTTTTTATGGGAGTGGATGACTATTTTATTGAATATGTGACACCAACCACGGTCATTCTCCTCTCATCACAATTCTGTCCTTCACTGAAAACCAGGACATCACACACACACACACACACACACACACAGAGAGAACGTCATGCAAACACTATTGCACATACATACATACATTCACATGGGAAAACTCCTGCTTTTGCATACTGAAGGCCTTCACTTACCGGGGGAGTATATTTCCTGCGATTAATTTGCAGGTCGATACATCTTTTTGAACGTCTTTTTTTTTCAGGACTATTCCGTGCCACGAATAAAGGCAGCAACCAATCACGCTGTGTATTTAGCATTTTCCTATCATTTATCTGTCACTCTCCCAGTGTGTAAATGCCCTTAGTTTCATATGAACCTAATTAAAGAAGAGAGACATGCACATGACTGACATTCACTTGGAAATGACAGGTATACGTGAAATGTGTGTAAAACCATTAGTCCACACATGACAATATACTATAATAATGTAATACTGTGATCCTATATTGTGATGATCTAATTAGTTGGTGCTAATGGAACCAAATGACTTAAGCTAACATGGTCAAAACGTGTACCGTGTTTGTGTGTCACATGAATCTAGCTGCATGTGTAACATTGGGCCTGCAGTCACCGTCACACAATCATTAGTGAGAGTCCTAGGCTCATCAATCATTCTCCCCCAGTTCTATGTAAAGGGAGATCATTTCTCTCAGCTGCTGACACACAAGCATTATGAAGCACACATGATCAAATTTGTCACAAACTGTGTGCGAGCAGGAAAAATGGGTCAGCAGCCTGTTGCTAGGAGCGTACAATGTGGCAGGAGGTGCCGTCTGATTTAATGGATTTTTAAAACTCTAACTGTAGAAATGTAAATGCAGTATGTTGACCCCTATTTAAACATTTCCTATCTTTTTTTTGGTAACCTCCATTTTCTCCTGTTATGGCTCATTAGCCTGTCATTTCTCACTAACCTCACATTCAGAAGTAGAGTAATGTTCATTGAATGAAGCAAAGGAAACAGATTTCGTGTACATTTAGGGCAGTGCTGGCTCTAGTGGCTGTAGCAATTATAACGGAGGAAGTCAGGAAACTATGAAGAGCGAAACACTTCACGTGGGGAGGAGGTCAGTGTGGATGGATGGGTCAAAAAAACGCCTAACTAAATGCCTAAAAGTGAAACCTAACTCCAGATTGATTTATTAATCTCATTCATTTTAAGATGCGTATTTAACTTGCGTACATAATATAGTTACGTCACTACCTAACTAACTTAACTTAAGTCACATAACATTCGTACTTATTTTACCCCAAACTATTTCTTTCCCTAAACAGACCCAAGTAGTTTTGTTGCCTAACCTAACCAAGTAGTAACGTAATGTACTTAACTTATGTACGTAGAGTAACGTTAGCCCTGTGCCCTGTGATGTTAATAAGGTATTCAGTGCGTTAAAAAGTGACGCTAAGGGGTCCTGGCCACAATCCAAAAACAGACTATCTATAGACTTTGATGCTTAACTTTTAAGCCATCATGGATGAGAAGTCCTAAAAGTACTCAAGATGGCTCTCATGTGAACACATCCACCTCCGTGCAACCCCATCCCCTGATGAAGACTGTGTGATACAGTTGAAAGCTTATGTCCTCGGTCAAGAATGTGTTCTGATGATTAAAAGGACAAATCCTTTACTTTTACTGCTACTCATTAATTTAAGATTAAAGCTGTGTATCAAATTCATTTTCACTTTTGACTCCTCTTCAATTGGAGGAGTAGTCAAGAGGATATGCGAGTGCCAGGAGCCCTGGGATCAGATCTATTAGCCAGCTTCTTAATGATGTGCATAAAACAAATGCATACAATAATAAATACGGAAGTGCAATTCTTTCTAAAAAGTTACTCAAATTCATGTAAGACAGTGAATATAACTTGTTACTACACACCCCGGTCAATCCGTTTAGAGCTCTATGTGAGTCAGTGATAAATGCATCTTATTCTTCCCTTTCAGCAAAGGACTTATTTACTTCTAAGTTGACTTCTTAGATCATTGTTTGTGCTAAGTTTGACAAAACATTCTCATCTTCAGCTTCATTTAATGGCTTTTTCCAGAATTTTTAACCAGATTCAGATTTTGTTCAGTTGTAATAAAAGTAGATCTGTTGTAGCTGTTACAAGCTAAGTAGTAACTTGACCTTAAACATATAAGTTTGAACAAGAAAACCATCTCAACGCAAAGTCCATTTATTAGTTTATCTTCGAAGTTTGAAACATACAGGCACATCATTTTAACTTAATTGTTGTAGCCTGAATAGTGTGAAATATCTTTTTTGCCCCATATATCATTTTAATATCAGCAAATAAACATAAATATGTCTTTTGACATGGTTTGAGGTGTTTATTTGATCACCACTGTCTTTTTGTCAGTTTACTGCAAAAATGTGAAGCTTTCATATTTTCTGGTAAAAAAAGGTTCTGCACTGGTCTTTGCTTCCTCCGGAGTAAGAGGAATTAATATAATATAACATCGTATAATTCAATATCATTATTGTGCAGTATCACACCTAATTTGACTTGTATGTTTATATTATGAACTGACATTCATGGACACAACTGTATCAGAAGCTACTTTTGGTATAAATTTCCATTACTCATTTCTACATTTAGTCCGCATGAGGTTTGTATAATTAAATTACTTTTAATTGAATTGAAACTTAAGCTAAACGTATCAGTAATTAACATGTAAGTAGATATTTATGTTTTAATTAACTGGATTGGAATTTATATTTTCCCTGTCATCGTCTAATTGATAGGAAAACTGCTTTGAGCTGAATGTGGAACACATCTAAGCAGGAACAGGCCTAATCAATCATTGCGTTGCGAATGTAATTTCTTATTAAGGCCGATGGATTCAGACAGATCTTTGCGGATACAGGAGTCAGGTATGATACATTTATTGAAAAAAATAATATGAAGAATTATGTGATGCATGACCAGCCAGTGTAAAAATATGTGTGCAGCAATCTTTATTTCATGTATTTAAAGGCCAGTGAGCTATATATGGATGCAAGTATATTAAAATACCCAAGATCAATTTGGAAATTCTGTTTTAAACCCCCTCGTTATAGAAAAATCATTTTTTGAGTCATACCTTGCACTTATTTTTAAAGATCAAAAGATCTAATTCCTCTGTCTGGGCGAATAGTTTTTCCTGCTGCAGGATTATAGTATCAGATAGATCTCAAGTACAGCATTAAATCACACGCATGTGATTCCCTTATCAGCAGAGCAGAGCGACAGAACTTTGCAAAGATTTGATTTGATCTTACCTTGTAGAGTAGAGGTGCTTGGCCAAGCTTGACCACAGCAATCTGGTTGGTGAGGTTCAGGCTGTCTTTGGCTCTCCTAAGGTCGTTCACGCTGGCATACTGCACATCCACCACCTCCCCCTGGTGTGGAGAAACAGCACAGAGGATGAGGGAGGGGTCAGCAGTAACTAAAATCATTAAGCCCTTTAATTAAACATGTTCCCAAGAGTTTGTGTGTAATACTCCAGGATTTGGATGTCAGGAAACCAATGTGTTTATATGCCCCAGTCAGCTGTGTGCTCTGTGTATGAGCGTACTCTGCATAAGAGCAGTTTATAGAACCTCAATACTTTAATACTGACCAACATGTGTCAAATTTGTTTTACATTTAGTTTGAGCAGATATTTACTTTTAATTTTACCAATTTTGTACTTTATTTTATTTGGCAATGTACAATGTTGGCTTTCCATATGAACACTAAAGAGGCATATTCTGTACTGTGAACCCTTGCACATTTCTGCACAATACTACCCCTTTAAAACTGCACAGCTGTTCCACCTTTAATTCAACTGTACATATTTTTTTCAGTAATGGGTTATATTTTTATTGTATTTTCTTTTTTGGTTATGTTTCTTGTACACAGCTTTATTTAATTTTATAGTTTTTGTAATATAATTCTTTCAATATTTGCTCTTATTTTTCCATTTTAATTTATGTATGCACCATTATACGCCAAAGCAAATTCCTTGTATGTGAAATCCTACTTAACTAAACTAAATTCTGATTGTGATTCTGTTTTAATTAACAATGTTAACCACGTGTTTAAAACTGCGACCATTAATTTTCCTTTGTAACGTGTAGGTACCGTTTGCCCATTGAGGTATTGATAGGTAACGATAACAACTGATAACTGCCATTCAATAGGCTGATAACATTTGAAACGGTGGTGGAAACCGTTGTACAATGTCATCTGTGGCTATGGAAAAGCCTTTCAAAGTCTGAGAAAATAAAGCGTCTGATGTCCCAGGGGTTATCTCTGCTTGTGCTCAAAGACGAAACAAACTTCAAAAAGCTTCATCACAAAGTTGCGGGTGTGGAGTTTGAAAGACGTGGAAGTTTACCAGGTTGGAAGGATCTTACAAACAGACACTATGGAGTTGCTTTATGGGATAATGTAGGATTCAGTGATTTTAGAGCTTGTCAGGTCCTGTCAGGATTTCTTGTTGCTTTGATTTTGACCGTTCCTTTTAAAATATGTCTTTTGTGTGTTTCCTAATTTTTTTGGAAGTACAATACTAAGTTGCTGGACTACCCCTCTAAACATGGCTGTGTTGAAGAGACTCTGACAAATTGTTTGTTAAATGAACGTACAACAATGGTTTAGAAAACAAAATGGGTGCCCTGCCAGCTGCTGGAGCAGGCGAGGTAAGTCTGAGTTCTTACAACCCAGGTTCAAATCTACCCGGCGACTCTTTGCTGCATGTCATCCTCTCTCCCTCCCTTTCCTTTCTGTCTTTAGCTGAACTATAATTAAAGGCAATCAAAAATAATCCTAAAAATAAAAGAAAACTAAATATTATTATGCAACATAGGAAATAAAAAGTATCATATTTATACATATTGACACCAGTTTAAATTTTTTTTTTTTTTTACATTTAGAGGAATTAACACAATTATTATATAATCTGATTACTATATGGCACTGCACCAATTTTTGACTGTGTGTGTGTGTGAGTGTTTTAGAGTGTTTGTGTGTATATATGTGTGTGTCTGAGCGGCTGACTGAGTTATCATATCCCAAATTACAGTGACCTAGAAGTGGTTGAGGAAAGTCAAAGCATTACTTTTTGGGGTCTCTCTCTCTCTCCCTCTGTTTGTCGTCTCTCACCCTTGTCTCAGTCCCTCTCGCCCTCCCTCACTGCATCACCTGGACCTGATTAATGTTTCATGTGGCCAGGGGGCGAGTGTAACACGATGCTGCAGTGGAGAGAAAGCGAGAGAGAGAGTGAGTGTGTGTGTGTGTGTGAGAGAGAGCACATCTTTTGCATCAGGGGAGCCCAGGAGAGGAGAGCAAGAGAGATTTATCGCTCCTGCCTGCATTTGCATCATAAAAGTCCTCCATTTAAACTGCAGACCATGGAACAGTACAAGACGCAGCAAATTGAAATATAGGAGAATCTCAATACGGACTTGGATGGTGCTGCTTGAACTACATCCATCCCTCTCTCCTCTCTCCCTTTAGTCTTTCGTTTCATCTCGGCGAGGTAATGAAATTAACAATGTAAGTGGCCTCTGTCTGGCAGAAGCTGTGAGCATAATTCTTCTGTTGAGATGATGAATAATTCTTTTTAACCCAGATACGCATTCACACAAGAATTTGCTTGAGTTTTTGAAGGATGATAAGGGGACCAACATATCTTGACGGACTCTGTCAGTGTCTAATATCTTTCAACATTTTTACAGTATAACATTTTTCAATATTAAATGTACCTTCCACAGTTGCATTCTGGCATTTACAGTCCGTTATGGAGGATTACAATCTCATTGAAAGCCACGCTAATGAAATGCTTTAATGTGAGTTAGCAGCTTTATAATGGGAGGGGAGATACCTGTTAGGCTTTACACACTGACTCTTGAAGCTGGATGAATAAAGATACATTCACACTCGTCATAACATAAACAATTGACCAAGGCCTGTATTTATCATGTGTCTTAAAGAAGGAAGTCAGTCCTAACTGGCTCAAAGAGTGACATATGTGTTGTCTTATTTCTAGGACTAGATCGAAGCTTCAGTTAGCAGTTAGCTGGAGTTCAGCCACAGCACCGGGGAACTGAAACCTCCCTGTTGCTGCCGTTCCACAGGTCCAGCAGCTGTGACTGCAGGGCTGGAGCTGGTTCTGGCTGCGCCGCCACCGGCAATATGAGACAAATATGCAAAGTTTTCTAGTTTCTGACACTTTTGTCCCATGAGACAATTGATTTATTTATACTTTGTGTGTAACAAAAATACAAAGATAAAAATGTTTATTTCAATGCCTAAACATTGTTGTGCAAAAACTAATTGGAAAACAATGCAACATTAGTTTAGCAGGTTGTTACCACCTCTGTATGTGTTTTACACCACTTGTTATTAGATCAGTTAGTGAGGGCTTTTATTTGTGTTTTTGTTTGAAAGGACATTAATAGCCAGGGCTAGTTTTGTTATATTTATTTATTTTGTTTGGCTCAACCACTTCCTCACCCTTACGTTTTAGAGTTCATTGGAATCAGATTAATGTTTGCAATACACGATTATACACGTTCACTTTTACTCTGACTTGATCAATTATTGGTTGTTGTGTTATTGTCTCCAGCTTCCCCTATCTTCACCTTGGGGACGTAACAGACACAAAAAAGTAACTTCGAAAAAAGTCAACAGATCTAAGTTCAGCAGAGTGAAGGAGGTACAGCAGCCCACAATGTAATGTCCCCTGATGAGGACGCAGCGTTGCAGGATGTTAATAAACTGAACTTAAATAACACAACAACTAATGCAGATAATACACATGACTCAAAGGTTCTCAGTGAAAGCTTTCATTTTGGATGTCACCTGCTTAATTCTTTTGTAACTAGTTACCTACATTATTTGCCCATGCACATAACACCTACACATACAATGTTTGCTCTTTTCAACGTTTCAATTTTTACTGTTACTCCAAACTACAGCTGTCAGGAAATTATTTATTATTATTATTATTATTATTATTATTATTATTATTATTATTATTATTATTATTATTATTACTACTACTAGAAGTGTTGTAAAACAGTGTTGTTCTCTCTGAAGAAAAGTCCCTGTCCTTGAGGCAGCTGTAAATAATATCTCTCAAGACTTGCTCTGAGGTAGAAGTCATTTTAGTCACAGGTAAACTGTGACAAAGTGTCGCTTCCCCAGTCTCTCTTTCAGAGTGTGTAAAGGGAGGGGAGATGGAGAAGCCATGCAGGGATGAGACAGAGGAGGTCATGGATTGTTTCTACAGTCTACTGATTGAAGGTTGCTCAAATCAACCCTGTAATCACTGTAATCACATTATCACCTTATCACATCAAGTAAATCAAGTTCCTTCACAATCACACTGTCATTATGTCGGACGACAAGTAGAGGCAGGCTGAAGCAGGGACATTGTTGGGAAATACATTTTCTTCACTATTGCTGCACATGGCAAGAGGTTGAACTACAGTAAACCTGAATTCCAGAGATATAGTTTTATTGATTAAAGGCAAAAAACTTGTTTCAGTTGTCATATCTTACAAAATCAAAAAAATAAACTACAAAGACCAAAGGATGCTGAAATTATCTAGATAGATATAAAAGGAAATAACCTCATTGCCTGTCTTAGGAATTTAGGAAAATACAGTTTTATGTATGGACGTTGTGGCAGTTATAAATGGTAAATTCATTCCTATCTATATTCTGAAGGTTTATTACAGAGGGCTTTGTTCATACATTATTCAGAACCTGATTCCTATAAGATTTTATTCAAACTTTGTAAAAATAGATTTTTTTTAGGGCTGTTGACAGCTTTTTCTGATTTATGGGGGTATTTCCAAAATTCTCTGAGTTAAAACCTTTGACTCTAATATGTCAACAAAATGAAACAAGAATGTTGAACCTGGCTTTATCCAATGGTCAGATTTCTGTTCAGAAAAGTTTTTTTTAAAAGGGACATTTTCCACCATGGACTCAGAAATCAACAAACAAGATATAATTAAAGTTTATTTGTATTAGTCTTGTAACGGTTCCCTTTTCATTGCTTTCATTGCTTATGAATGAAGTAGCCGTACGGAAAGGCAAGCATGGGTAGGCATGGAAACCACAGTATACAGGACTGTCTCAGAAAATTAGAATATTGTGATAAAGTTCTTTATTTTCTGTAATGCAATTAAAAAAACAAAAATGTCATGCATTCTGGATTCATTACAAATCAACTGAAATATTGCAAGCCTTTTATTATTTTAATATTGCTGATTATGGCTTACAGCTTAAGAAAACTCAAAAATCCTATCTCAAAAAATTAGAATAGTTCCTCAGACCAAGTAAAAAAAAAGATTTATAACAGCAAAACAAAATCAAACATTTGAAAATGTCCATTAATGCACTCAGTACTTGGTTGGGAATCCTTTTGCACGGATTACTGCATCAATGCGGCGTGGCATGGAGGCAATCAGCCTGTGGCATTGCTGAGGTGTTATGGATGCCCAGGATGCTTCAATAGCGGCCTTTAGCTCATTAGCATTGTTGGGTCTGGTGTCTTTCAGCTTCTTCTTCACAATACCCCACATATTCTCTATGGGGTTCAGGTCAGGGGAATTGGCAGTCCAATCGAGGACAGTAATGCCATGGTCAGTACACCAGTTACTGGTGGTTTTGGCACTGTGGGCAGGTGCCAGATCATGCTGGAAAATGAATTCCTCATCTCCATAGAGCTTTTCAGCAGACGGAAGCATGTAGTGCTCTAAAATCTCTTGGTACACAGCTGCATTTACTCTGGGCTTGATGAAACACAGTGGACCAACACCAGCAGCTGACATGGCTCCCCAAACCATCGCTGACTGTGGGAACTTCACACTGGATTTCAAGCAACTTGGATTTTGCTCCTCTCCAGCCTTTCTCCAGACTCTGGCGCCTTGACTTCCAAATGAAATACAAAACTTGCTTTCGTCTGAAAAGAGGACTTTGGACCACTCTGCAACTGTCCAGTGCTTCTTTTCCATAGCCCAAGTCAGACGCTTCTTCCGTTGTCTTGAGTTCAGAAGTGGCTTGACCATGGGAATACGGCTATTGTAGCCCATTTCCCGGACACGTCTGTGAACAGTGGCTTTTGATACCTGGACTCCAGCTTCAGTCCACTGTCTTTGAAGCTCCCCCAAATTCTGGAAGCGACTCTTCTTCACAATGCTGTTAAGGCTGCGGTCATCTCTCTTGGTTGTGTAGTGTTTCCTGCCACAATTACCCCTTCCAACAGACTTTTTGTGGATGTGCTTTGAAACTGCACTCTGTGAACAGCTTGCTCTTTGAGAAATTCCTTTTTGTGTCTTACCCTCCTGATGGAGGGTGTCAATGATGGTCCTCTGGACAGCAGTCAGATCAGCAGTCTTCCCCATACTTGTGATTTAGTTTACTGAACCAAGCTGAGTGTTTTTCAAGGAAACCCTTGCAGGTGTTTGGAGTTAATTAGACGATTCAAGTGATTCGTTGAACACCCTACTAGTATACTTTTTCATGATATTCTAATATTTAGAGATAGGATATTTGAGTTTTCTTAAGCTGTATGCCATAATCAGCAATATTAAAATAATAAAAGGCTTGCAATATTTCAGTTGATTTGTAATGAATCCAGAATGTATGACATTTTTGTTTTTTTAATTGCATTACAGAAAATAAAGAACTTTATCACAATATTCTAATTTTCTGAGACAGTCCTGTACACACCTACCAAGACAGTACTATACCACTGAGCTACAGGAACTCTTTTAATTCATGCATGTTGGTGCACATGTAACATGAATCTAATATATTGTAGTTTCATTATATGAAAAAAAAAGAATGATGTTAGTAGTAGCAGTTGTTAGTAGAGTTTGAAAAACATAAAGATTGTTTGACATCTTATTTAATTATCTTTTATATCTTCATGTATTTGTAATATGTGGGTTTGCAGTATATAGAAACATGCAATTATTTTGCTGCACCTCAAAATGGCAGTGATACTATAAATTATACACACACCACTACCAATCATTTATGAAACGGAAGAGCCACTAAGCTGCTGCATAATTTGGCTCAGATACATTTTTAATCTACACTTATGGGTTCATATTCAACTCCTCCAACTCCAACAACTCCAAGTGGTATGGTTGTTTAACAGCAATGAATGGCCTCCAACACTTAAAATGGTAAACATATCATTATGTTATCATGATGTGTCAGTCTGTATTACATTGCCGTATGTAGTTACAATCCTGTGAATTAATTCTTGTGCAGACAGAAATTGCAGAATATTCATAATCATACTGCAGACTGGCCCTATAGAGGAGATTCTAGAGCACATGTGCTTTCATTTGCAAATTAAGGAGAAAAAACTGTTTTTCTTGAAACTGCAAGGACGCCATTGTGGTGAGGCAGAGTTCATATTAATAGAAGCCATGATTTATGTTAAGATAAGTATGATGACATAGAACTAGTTTCTAAATAATGCTAATTACCTTAATTACAGATCGTATTAGTTAGCTTGTTATATTAAATGATTGTGGTTGATGAGGGATTAGGCAGCTCTTGGTAATTTAAAACCTGCATATTATCTTTGATATTATTTAGACTGGAGAACGGTATAGTGAATTAAATAAAATCTATATTTGGTCTGGTGGGGAGAGTGTTGGAAAACTTCTGCCTGTAAATTGCCTTCAACTATATCTTACTGAAAGCAAATTTAACATCCTTGACATAAATATGTATATCTGTATTTTATTATTTACTATTGAAAGATAAGTAAGTGAAATGTGTTGACAAAAGCCACATTTATACAGCAGGGCTTCCATATTAATTAGGTTATTATATAGTTTGTTCTGTGGGGATTTAATTAATTAATTATTATGTCATTTTTGATTGTTCTAACAAGGCAGTTATAGTTTACACAGAGGAGGCAAATCCTGCAAATGTTTACCCTGTGATTATACATGCATATGATGTAGACATTATGTTAACCTGCTGTAGAACTTGTGAAATATAATATAATACTCTATTTGTAATAGCATATTTCTAAACTAGAGCATTGCGCTCCCAGACTGCAGGGTTACTTGTAGTTCCTAGAGTCTCTAAGAAAAATGGGAGCTAGAGCCTTCAGCTATCAAGCTCCTCTCCAGTGGAACCAGCTTCCAGTTTGTGTTCGGGAGGCAGACACACTCTCCACATTTAAGAGTAGGCTAAAGACTTTGATAAAGCTTATAGTTAGGGCTGGCTAAGGTTTGCCCTGGATCAGCCCCTAGTTATGCTACTATAGGCTTAGACTTCTGGGGGACACCTCCCTGCTCTCTTTCTCTCTCCTCCCCTCCCTCTCTTCTTCTCCCTCTCTATCTGTATGCATTTATGCAAATGTATGTTACTAACTCATCATCCGGGGCATCATCCCGGAGTTTCTGTATCTCATGTGACAGGTTGCCACTGATAAAGTTTACATCAGGATCAGGAATTGTGGCTGTGCCTGCTGCCCTGGTCCTGCTGCCCTGGTCCTGCTGACCTGGTCCTGCTGGACACCGGGAAGCCTTTTTGACATTTCCCTGGATTCATCCAAACTTTCTCTTTTTCAACACAACATCATTTCTGTCAAATGTTGTATTTGTACTATGTTGTTTATCCTGTACATACGACATCTATTGCACGTCTGTCCGTCGTGGGAGAGGGATCCCTCCTCAGTTGCTCTCCCTGAGGTTTCTTCCATTTTTCCCCCTTTAATTTTGGGGTTTCTTTTAGGAAGTTTTTCCTTGTGCGATGCGAGGGTCTAAGGACAGAGGGTGTCGTAACCTGTACAGTCTGTAAAGCACACTGAGACAATTGTATAATTTGTGATATTGGGCTATATAAATACATTTGATTTGATTTGATTTAATTGGTAGCCTGGGATGTTTGTGTGTGAGTGATTTTTAATTCATGTGGAGATGGGTGGTAAATCTTGAGGATGTAGGGAGTATGGGTATGGACAGTCAGGAGGTGTGTGACTGGATGTATAGGGCAGGGGGAAATGTGGGGCTACTGGGGGATGTGATATAATAAGACATATACCTTGGATACAGTACCAGAGATGTAAGTGAGAACAAAAGCAAGCCAGCAAGCAATGTTCTTGGTATGACCATATTCTTGCTAAATCCTGGTGTTGTGGAATAAACACAGCAACGACAACCCTGGATCTGCAAGGAACAACATCCCTCTCATCGCTGCAAGTTAGTACTTATACCTACAAAAAGTAATGTACTATAGTTTATATATAGTCCACGTAATTAATTTGTATGTAACCCACGTAATCGTGAGCCAGGGTAGGTTTTTTAGTATAAAGACAGACAAAATCTGCTTAGGTAGGAGGTTGGGATGGAGGTCAATCCAAAAACACGGGACATTCACCAAGGAGATTGCAAGAAGTCTGTATTTACCTACCAAAGGAAGAACTCAACCGCTGTCTAAGAGTGACAACACCAACCATCTCATGCATCAACCAATATAATCCCCAAGTCCTATAGTCCATGATATCAGCCGTATCCAGTTTTAAAAGCTTTCAATGTTGATAGGGAAATATTTGTGCTGATCTCCAGAAAGTCCCCCTCCCTCCTCTTCTTTTATCCACACATTCAGAAACCAGGAACCAACTCAGTGTGTAAAGAAAGCTTCAGAGCAACTGTACTCACACCTGTGTCCTCCTGTAGAGGAAATGGTGACCGACTAATGAGCAGCCGTTTTCCTCTGTATTAGCAGCAGTAGATTCCAGTCGATTAAAAAACTGATCTTCATTTTGTGTCGTCCCCTCTTCCTGTCATTGGTCATGAGTCTGATAGCAGCAGACTGGATGACCCCATTTTTCCTTCTGCCTCTGACAGCAGAAGGCCAAACGTAGTTTCTAATAAAAGGGCAGCACTTTATACATTACATATTCCCTCAAAGAGTAAAGTCCATAACCTCTCAAATGCACTCTAAATCTTGGGCTGTCTAAGTAAAGATGTCAGCTATTGCCCAGAGGCACCAGACGTAGGGTGTATCATTCTCCCACCTTGGATGTGGTAAATGAGGGGATAGCCAACTCTAATGCCAGGCTGTCTTTGGTCTGTTATTCTCCTCTTTCATTGAGCCAGCACCCAACTCTTCTTGACCAGACAGCAGAGTGTGAGCCACCTTGCACTTCAGGCGTCCTGGATGCTCTTTCATATTCTCCAGTTAGAAAGTGGTTATGGGTTAATAATTGTCCTTGTTTCATACACTATTCTTTGTATTTCCCACGCAGAGACAATAAACTGCTTCTTTCCAGTGCTATTGTGATTTCAGAAACATTGATCAACCATGTTTAATCTCTTAACAGCTGAAGGGGCTGGCTACAGCTGACACATCATCTTTCGGAGGCTGTTGCAGGCTCAGATTTGTCATGCTACCTTGTCAGGAAGGAGGCTAAATAATGCTCTAAAGTTAGGCTAAATGTTGGCGATGGCAAAACCGGCATGGCCATAGTCACAGGGGTCCCTTGGCCTCTCACCTCAAGATATCTGAATGAAAATGGGTTTTATGGGTACCTATGAGTCTCCACTTTACAGACATGCCCACTTTAAGAGGTTAATAGAATCAAATAATCAAAAAGTGTGAGATTCCGTTTGATAAAAGGTTGGTAGTAAAATACTATGTAGAACATCACTTTAATAAGGCGCATTCCTAAAATCAGTGGACTCACAATACAAATATACTGCACCACCTTTTTCTGATTAGATGACAAGCCTTGACAGGGATAAACAAAGCCAATCAGGGGTGCATGTATTTAAAGAACTTTAGTTTCTCTAGTCAATAACTATATACGTCTCAAGTATAAAAAACAATAAAAAAAAACAATATTTCACAACTGCACAGCACAAAGAAGGGAATTTATCCAAAAGACAGTAGAAGTGAAGAGATAAAAAGTGAAAACAAGAAGAAGACAGGGAAGAGGACAGGGGAGGGGGTGAGGACAAGTACTTTTCTGTAGTTGTGTTGAATTAGTCAGAGGCTTTTCCACACAGCCTATCCGAGGAGGGCTTAAAAGTGAGCATTTATAAAGCATCAGTGAGCTTTTTGATGCAGTGATGTTGAGTCACGTAATAAAGCCTGTGCCTTTACCCCAGCTTACCTTCGACTTTGTCATTTGCATCCAGCAGGATTTGAAGCGAATTGAATTTGTTCTTTCACATTAATAATTTGCGTCAAGAAAAAAATTAATAGAACAACCAACTATCTGGCATAACAACAAGTTGACAGTAGAAAATTATAAGACAGGAGTTTGTTTTATGACATAAATACCAAAGGGCAGTTTGCAGATTTAAAGAATGATGATAATGTTTTAGTTTCTGTGTCTAAATTTTCCTAGTAATTTACTATTAAAAATAATTATTTAAAAAGGTAATTTCTTTACAATTTTCCTGAAGAGAATCATGTGGTGTCCTGTAGTGGAAATTAAGAAAATGTTTAATTTAAAGCAATGTTGTATCTGAATAGAGATTTCTACCATGCCACTTTGTCAACTACTTTGTAAAAAAGATAGATGACATATGCTCTTAATTTCCCAATTTACCAACTGACATCACCTGTTCATCATCCACATCACTTTCACCGACTAACTTCTTTCTCCCCCCTCTCTTCAAATGAAACCCTTGTTACCTCTTCCCCACCCCCTGCCCTCTGGACCCTGTCCCCTCTCACCTTCTCCAGTCTATTGCTCCTGACCTTCTTCCTTTTTTCACCCATCTCATCAACACTTCCTTAACAACTGGTTATTTTCCAAACACTCTTAAAGTAGCAAGAGTGAACCCTCTCCTAAAGAAACCCTCACTCGAGCTTTCTGAAGTGAACAACTACAGACCTGTCTCTCTTCTTTCATTTCTTTCCAAAACACTTGAGCTTACGGTCTTCAATCAACTGTCTTCTTACCTTCATCAGAACAACCTTCTTGATCCGAACCAATCTGGTTTCAAGGCAGGCCACTCAACTGAGACTGCCCTCCTCGCTGTCACTGAGGAACTTCACACTGCTAGAGCAGGCTCCCTCTTCTCTGTTGTCATCCTTCCTAGCATAATAACCTATAGATAACGACAACTCCAAATTGTTCAGTACATTCTGAAAGTGTTCTCAACCCTCCTGCTGTGTTCAGGTCAAATCTGACCAATTTACTACTTTCATCAATCATAAATATTGGGTTTTACAAGGCCTTATGATATCCTCCACACAGGATTGTTGATCACCACTTTCATTGCATTTTGAGTGGTTTAGTCAACTTTGTTACACCTATGTGTCACGATGCGGAAAAGGTGAGAACCCAAATGCAGTACAATGGAAGATGACTTTAACAAAAACACCAGCTTTATTGAAAACAAAGCCGAAGCAAACAAAATACAAAGTAACAAAACAGCATAAACCGAACAGGCTGAGCAGGACACGAACAGACTGTGCAGGACACAAACAGGCTGAGCAGGACACGAACAGGCTGAACAGGACACGAACAGGCTGAGCAGGACACGAACAGGCTGAGCAGGACACGAGCGGACAGATAACAGACACGTAACATGACCAACAATCCGACAAAGAACACTGAGACAGACAGGGATATATACACAGACAGTAAATGAGGGAACGAGACACAGCTGGGAGAGAAAGGCAAATACACAAGAGGAAACTAATGAAGGGAACGAGACACACCTGGGGAGAAAGGCAAAGAACACAAGGGCAGAAAGTAATACCAGACATGACTCATTTCAAAATAAAACAGGAAATTGACCGCCATAAGAAATGAATGGCTAACCCTAGATTATGTTCATTCACCAGATCACACACACACACGCACACACACACGCAGGATATCTCAGAAATGGAAGACAACATCGATCTTGATTTCAATCAAGACTTTTATGAGACTGACCAGTCAACAGATGGCAAGGAAGAGGTCCCTGAGGAAGAGGCACCTGAAGAACCAACACCTGAGGTGACATTCCAGTACAAGGGTGGCAACTCTGGTATTCATCCTCCCAGGACAGAGGAGGCAGAGCGAGAGTGGAAAACATTGTAAGGATGATGCCATGGCCAACACGGTATGCAACATCTTGTGTGGATGACATCAAGTCCAGCTTCCAACTCTTTTTACAAAAGTCCATTGAGGAAATTATACTGGATGACAAACCTGGAGGGGAGGCGTGCATATATATATCGGTCAAGCAATGAGGCTACACGCCCTACACACCAGCCTCTACCAGTTAGGAGTCTGCAAGCCCCAGCTGCTGCCCTGGCCGCTCTCCCCCAACAAGGACAGGGGCAGAAAAGGAATAGATGCAAGCTCTGTGCCCCTAGAGACAATAAAACAAGCCTTACATGCTACAAATGTACCAAGGGGCACACGCTCGACCTGGTCATCACTGACTCAGTCCCCATTAAAAATCTGTTGGTGTACGATCTGGGAGTGTCTGATCACAAGGTCATCTCAATGGAGTTGAAATTGTCTCACCAGACCAAGCCCAAATGCCAAATTCACTTCAGAAATCTTAAAAACATCAACACAGACATCATGACGTTGGACCTTCAGCAAATCCCCTCTGCAAATTTCACAACAGTCAGTGAATCAGTGGATTTCTACAATAGAACACTGAGCAATATCCTGGATCTCCACGCTCCGGTGAAAACTCGGACAGTCAC
This sequence comes from Cottoperca gobio, assembly GCF_900634415.1. Lineage (NCBI taxonomy): Eukaryota > Metazoa > Chordata > Actinopteri > Perciformes > Bovichtidae > Cottoperca > Cottoperca gobio. The sequence goes on along the minus strand of NC_041358.1, from coordinate 3,093,303 downwards.
CTTCTCACGCTCAGCCCCCTGGTTCACTTCAGAGCTACGGAACATGAAGGCAGCTGGGCGTGTACTGGACAGGCGTTTCGCAAAATCTGGATTCAGTGTTCATATATTAGCTTATCAAAAACACCAACAAGCCTACTCAGTCACTCATAAACGCACGGAAACAGTTCTACTGCAATATCATCAATAAAAACCCTGGAAACTCCAAGCAGTTGTTCTCCACCATAAATCATCTCCTCAGGCCACTAACTCTTTCACACACCGATACCACAGAAGAGCAGTGCAATAGCTTTATTACTTTCTTCAAAACTAAAGTCGACACCATCCGCTCTTTTCTCTCCAGCTCCTCCTCTCAGTCTGTCCCTACTGTCAACCCACAGTCTTGGATTTTCCCGCCTCTTCGCGTCTTCTTGGAGATCTCTCAGCAAGAGGTTGAGGACATCACCCGCAGGATGAAACCTTCTACCTGTGCACTGGACCCTTTTCCCACAGCCCTGCTAAAATCCAACATTTGTGCTCTAAGCCCCCTAATCACCCAAGTCACCAACCACTCGCTCTAGTCATGTCCCATCTGCTCTAAAAACTGCCGTCATCAGACCACTTCTCAAAAAACACTCTTTAGACCCGGATGTCCTCACCAACTACAGGCCCATTTTCAACCTGCCATTGTTATCAAAGGTATTGGAAAAGGAAGTTGCAGTCCAGCTTCAGGACCATCTCAAAGCCAACTGCCTCTTTGAGAAATTCCAGTCCGGTTTCCGTTCCACCCACAGCACCGAAACAGCTCTGGTCAGGGTCACAAACGACCTGTTGATGACGGCTGACGCTGGCTCCCCATCTCTACTCATCCTCCTGGATCTGACCATCAGCGCCTCCACTACACCATCGGACTCTCTGACTCCGCCCTGAGCTGGTTCCAGTCCTACCTGTCTGGAAGAACAGAATATGTATCCTTGGGATGTGCAAGTTCCCAGATACACCCAGTGTCCTGTGGTGTCCCTCAAGGGTCGGTTCTCGGCCCCACTCTGTTCACCCTCTACACTCTGCCCCTTAGCCGTGTCATCAGCCAGCATGGAATACCATTCCATTGCTACGCTGATGACACCGATGACCCGATGCCACATGCAGCCCCACTGTCGACATCTTCATCATCATCATCATCATCATCATCATCATCATCATCAACATCATTAAACACCTGCCTTGAGGAGATAAAGGTGTGGATGAAAGAACATTTCCTTCAACTAAATAGCTAAAAAACAAAGGTTATTTTAGTTGGCATACCACACCAGGTCCAGTCTTCCCCATAACCCACATCACTTTTTCTGGCCAAGACATCTTCTTATCACCATCAGTTACCAACCTGGGTGTAAGATTTGACCCTCATCCTACCTTTGACACCCACGTCAAACATCTGTGCAAGACCTCCTTCTATCACCTCAGGAAAATTCTGCCCCACACTCTCCCTGTCAGATGCTGAACAACTCGTCCATGCCTTTGTCTCCTCAAGGTGGGACTACTGTAATGCTATACTCATTGGGATTCCAAGCGGGAGCCTTCAAAAGCTCCAATATATCCAAAACAGCGCCGCTAGGATCCTGATGAGGGTTCGAAAATATAACCACATCACACCCATTCTCCACTCGCTCCACTGGCTTCCTGTCTCATTCAGGATCGAATACAAAATATCCCTACTCACCCATCAGTGCATACATGGAAAAGCTCCTCTGTACCTCAAGGAACTACTCCCTCAACAAACCTCCACACGCAACCTCCGCTCCTCTAAAAAAACTTTACTCCATCCCCCCAGGACCAAGCTCCGCACCATGGGCGATCGGGCCTTCTTCTCAGCCGCTCCTCACCTGTGGAATTCCATCCCAGAATACCTGAGGGCTCCACAGGACAGACTCCTTCAAAAAGGGCCAAAAAACCTTTCTTTTCAAAAAAGACCGTCTGTTGTTGTTCTGGAAAGGCGCTTTACAAAGACAATGTAGTATTATTATTATCATACATGTGATGCTTACATTTGCAAGGCACACTTCGACATAATGGTAAAATGCCACTCCTGTGTGAACACACACACACACACACACACACACACACACACACACACACACACACACACACACACACACATATACACACACACATTGGTCTCTGTTTTGATTTTCTTTTTTCTTACAAAAATAGATTTTCAGTGTATATTCTTTGTATATTAACTGCATTTATTCATGTAAACAAGTAGTCTGAGACATTGTTTACAGCTTAAAAGGGTGTTAAATAAAATGTGTTGATGATTAATGGTTTTTGTGTTAATGTTAGAGCTGTTAAAACAGACCGGTCAAATTTGACCAGGAAAGGTAAGGGGGGAGAAACAAACACAACAGGAACTGTCTTTTTTCAAAACATCATGAACAACCTGAAAAGGAAATTAAGTGCAATTTCAACAATATTATGCCTCTGTTAATCATTTACACATCATACACGCATTACAACTTAGAAAACCTTTAGTGGACAAATTTGAATTTGTTTTACATGTTGGCAGGCTGGGTTTGGCCCGTGGGCCTTATTTTTGATACCCCTGTTCTAAATCTTTCTGCTGCGTTTGACAGAGTGAACCACCCTCCTTTACACCCTCTATAAACTGGGAGTCTCAGGCTCTGCTCTCTCCCTGCTCAAATCATACCTCAAACACCACACCTACTTAGTGTGGATCTGTGTCAGAACCCTGCCAGCTCACCACTGGGGTTCCTCAGGGGTCCGTCCTGGCTCCCCTCCTCTTTTCTCTGTACACCAATTCACTTGGCTCTGTCATTCACTCACATGGCTTCTCCTACCACAGCTACGCAGATGACACTCGCTCTTGTCATCTCACGCCTTGACTATCGCAACTCCCTCTTGTCTGGTCTACCTTCATGTGCCATCCAACCTCTACAGCTCATTCATAATGCAGCAGCCCAACTTAACCATAGACAATTGTTTAGTTGAAAAGTCAGCTAAATCCATTTTAATGTAAGCAAATTGATTAAATGCAAAGAGAGGCAAACTGTATGAATACGTTTTACATTTATAATTAAGCACCATGACTAATATGAAGTTTATTTTTAGATTACTAAGAGCACATCCAAAATGTCCAAGAACACATGGTTGTTTATTAGGGAAATATATTGCAACGATCAGAAGTTATCATCGGTTACTATGTAGGTTCATATAGTATTTACTTACTCTTCTTATGCCAACATATTCACGTGGCTGTCTAACATGTACTTATGTGTCCTTACTAGAGGTATTTAGTACATGTACAAACAAATCTTTACAACTTTTTTCCAAATGAACTGACTACACTAAATTGACACTAACAAAATAGCCCTTAGTAGTTCAGCTCCACCCACTGGTGACTGAGTTAAAAGCCTTTTTAAAAGGTGACAAAAGCCAAAGAAACAATTTTAACCTAATGAATACTGCGTGAATAATAAGCTGATGAGCTATTAACCTTATTAGTTTTGTACTGAACGTGACAGCTTTGACTAGCAACAGACTGAACACACTACTAAGGAATAAGAACTAAGGACAGTTAGAATGAAGGCGGAACATTGAACCGTACGAACTTTGTCTCACTTGGTCTCACTCCCAATTGGGCTAGACGATCAGTCCCCCTCTGCATCTGATACAGTTGCAACAAAGCAACCTTTAGCTTCTGTATGAGGCTCAACAGGCTTTCAACTAACTTCAATGTGTAAACCCATATGCGGTCATTTAAACTGACGTTTCTAAAGAGCAAGGAAAATCCACTGGGCGAGATGGGACAATGGATTTGTTAAAAGAATACAGGACTTTTACCCAGGAGACTACTGTCGGTGTGCTGTGTGAAAAGTCAGAACAGTTAATGACAAGCAATCTGTGAACTGAACTGAGCAAAGTGAACCTCTATTTCCATCTCTAGTTTTTTATCACACTATCTTTTCTGTCACATGGATGTTCTATTTTTACTATGTTGTCTATTTTGTACACAGGATATCTATTGCACGTCTGTCCGCCCTGGGAGAGGGATCTCTCCTCAGTCTCTCCCTGAGGTTTCTAACATTTTCCCCCTTTAATTGTGGGGTTTCTTTTAGGGAGTTTTTCCTTGCGAGGGCCTACGAATGTCGGTAAAGCCCATTGAGACAAATGTGTCATTTGTGATATTGGGCTATATAAATACATTTGATTTGAATTTGATTTATTTTCCTATATCATAAAAAATGACCATCTGTGCTGATTACTGTCTATCCCATGTTATGCAAAAGCAGGCTAAAACATTCCAATGTACTCTTAAACTGAACCATAAAAGCAAACTAAATATGGCAAACATAGAACACACATATGTTCAGAAGAAACATTACAGTCTGCTGGGATAGAATTAGCATGAGGAATTCATATGTAGGCTTGTTTCTGGTGAAAACATATGAAAACATATGAGGCAAGTAGCAGCTTGGCTGATATAGGTGTCACTCATTAATACTAGTAATGTCTGCTTATATGCATTAACAAACAATCGAGTTAAGGTCTAAAGCTGTGTACATGAATTTTGATTCACTGGGACTTAACACAATATTGTAATTTCCTTTCCCTCTGCTTATTAACTACAGCTCACTGCAATTCGATCAGAATTAGAGTTTAAATTAACTAATTACTTTTATCTTTTTTATTCTAAGCTAATACAATGTTATCATTGTCATTTACCGGACCAGATCCTCGGTACCTGCAAAATGAATATCTCCAGCATGGATACTTCTTTACAAGACCTGGCAACATTTTATTTAAAAGGGATTATTCTTGCCTGCAATTTCCCAAAAAGTAACTCGTATGTAACTGTGAATTACAATTCAATATATATGAAAAATAAAGTTTACTTTTCCTCTGGAAATGTCTTATAAACTTATACAACTGAATTCTAATTACAGCCTCAGAAGTCTCTGTTTTGTTATTTTTAACAACCTTTAAATAAATGTTGCTGCAATTTATTGTTATGTTCCATTATTCCGTTTTCAGGAATTATGAATTTGAGAGCATTTTGACAGCACAATTTAGTAATTTTAGGACACAAATTCTAAATTCAATGACTTATAATGACTTATTAGTTACTCTACAAAATGGCAATTCTTTTTGCAATGACACCTGATGGGCTCTGTAAAAAACTAACTGCATACTGATCTATACAAGAATTTCAAAAAAAGGTGAGTTTCTATGAAACTCATATTTACAAAGTCTCTTCAATCTCAGGTACAAACATTTAGAAAAAAGAATATAACTGCTGCTCTCCTTCCAAACTGAAGTAATCTCTATTATGATACCAACACTGCAAGCAATCCCCTCTTCAAACATCTTGTCGCTCTTGTCGCACACATCATAACACAAATCATGAGAAGTAATGGGGGTCAATTAATGTATTATAATTATTGCTGCGGAAGGATTAGGTTACATAAAAAGTGCGGAAAGGATTGTGAGCAGCCCCTGTAACGATATAATCAACACAGAATGTGTGTTACATGTACTACAATCTGCATATTGCAATATTACATACAACAAGCATGGTCAAATTACCTTCCTCTGGCTCACATTGAGAAAATAATTAAAGAAATGTACTTGATCTTTCCGTGTGTGTGTGTGTGTGTGTGTGTGTGTGTGTGTGTGTGTGTGTTTGTGTGTGTGTGTGTGTGTGTGTGTGTGTGTGTGTGTGTGTGTGTTTGTATGTGTGTTTGTGTGTCGGAGAAGAGTTCCCGCAGCGCCAGCTAAGCAGTGCTACCAACAGCAGGACTTATTAGGCCGGTATACTTGCTCTGGTCCGCCATCCATCCATCACAAACGCCATATTTAATTGTCTGAAAGCCATGTTTAGATCCGGCAAACTGCCGCTTAATTCAAGGCAGCGTCTAGGAACGGATCTAAGAAATAATCTGGTGATGGATGACTGTGACCCTCCTTTGGGTAGACTCCGACGAGTGGACAGCTGGATGGATCGAGCAAAGTGCAGAAAGCAGAACGAGGAGAGAGGGAGGGAGTGAAAAGAGGAGGAAAACTTGGTATTCAGAGAATCACTCCAACTTTTCATCTGCCCTCAGGCCGGCAGGGGCTCAAGGGAATAACAAGTGTCTCCTTCAACCCTTTTCTCTGTTCCCCGGATACAGAGAAGTACAACCCTCTAAAAATAGTGAGACTGTATTCCTCTGCTCGTGTGTGTGTGTCTCCTAGCTAGCGTGGGCAGACTATATGCATAATGACTTCCATTAACCTTCACACTGCTGAAGGAGTGAAAAGATTAACAGTGCATCTAGCATGATGCAGACCATGCTGAAGATTTTTTACGTTTTTGCTTGAGTTTGCTGGTGTTGTTCTAATGGGAGATTCTATATTTGAATAAATGTAATGTATAATGTGTGTGAACTACATATTGTCTGTAAGAGATGGCCTGAGGCATCCTACCAGGAAATCTTCTCCTTCTGTTCTATTTATAAAAAACATTATCCTCTTGACTATGACCAATTTAAATCAAGAGAACATACCATTTATAACGTGCATTCAAACACACTTTTTTCTTACTTCCTCGGTTTAAAATGTGTTGATTAGTAATATTTATGATTCCAATAACTAATTCAAATAGATTTAAGTGTAGGAGGTGACACACAATTGTTGCAGCATTTACAGTTCTGATTCAGGCATCACGGTTGACTGGATCAAGTTGGATTTAGTCTCTTTCAGTCTGGGTAAATTTGCGCAGACAGTCAAAACACAAAACAATACAGTGTGTGGTAGTTAATGAGTCAAATCCTGACATTCTTCTGAAGATCGTTTTAAAGGTAGACTACAGCTTTATTTTTGTAGTTTAACAGTTCTGTTGGTTATGATTATGTAACACGTCAAACGTTTTCTCTATATTTCTCTATATTTTTACGTGTGCTTTGACTGTTTTATATTGCATGATTTTGGAGGATGAAGTAGCGAGGATGGAGGAGTGAGGATGGAGGAGCGAGGAGTGAGGATGGAGGAGCGAGGAGTGAGGATGGAGGAGCGAGGAGTGAGGATGGAGGAGTGAGGATGGACGAGTGAGGAGTGAGGATGGAGGAGCGAGGAGTGAGGATGGAGGAGTGAGGATGCAGGAGCGAGGATGGAGGAGCGACGAGTGAGGAATGGTGGATGGAGGAGTGAGGATGGAGAAGCGAGGAGTGAGAATGGAGGCGCGAGGATGGAGGAGGGAGGATAGAGGAGCGACAAGTGAGGATGGAGGAGGGAGGAGGGATCTCTGAGGAGCAATGAGCGAGGATACACGAGAGCAGCCTTAACGGAGGTGTTTTACCAGCTGACACGCCCCCTTATTGGATATCAGTTGTTGATTGGACGCTGCAGCTGATTGGAATGATCTAAAACATTACTGGAGTTTTATACCGCAGTGAAGACAGATAACAGATTAAACTCAAGTGTATCACTTCCAAGTTTTATATTTTATTTGTTTTCTGGCATACCATTTAGTTAAAAATCTGTAATAACTGTAGATCTAAACAATAAAACAGACCACAAACAGTGTTTTTCATTAATAAGAAGGTTTTTTCTTTTCATGATCTGTTATTTTGCGCATTAACTTTTATTAGGGACAAATAAGAAATTGGTAGAATTTGTCTATCAGCGAGAAACTCTTTTTTACATTTACATTATTATGTATCCTCATTTCCATTTAGTCAAATGTAAGGCCGGAAATTTCCCCTGAAACATTTCATATTCTTGATTATTCAAGAATTCACAATCAGAACTATCAATAATTACAAAAATAATGAATAAATAATAAAGATATTCTGCCCGTATAAATAGTGTGCCTATAAGCAGGACACAGTGCACAGTATGAAGACAGAATGCAGGTTTGTTATTTATGTGCAGGTGTTTGTTAAATAGGATCCTTTTTTTAGTATTAGCACAGTACACGTGTGCAGACAGGGAATCTGTAAAAAGTTGCACTAGAGCTGTTAAAGCCGACTGACAGCTGATCCAGCTGTGATCAGCTGCCGCTGGCATCGACAAACGTCACTTCACTTGACGCTTCAGAGGAAAGAACGTCTCATTTCTCTAAGAACACATTTCTTCGTTTTCGCTCTCCTCTCATGGTTTCCTTTATGAATCCTCGATTTGAAGGAAAATATTTGTGAGGGAAATGTGGATGTCATTTAAGAGACTTGGGATGCACCCTGTGTCTGTACCTTAAAATTATGTATAAAGAGAGAAGATTGTGTGATTGGCAGCAGGTTTAAGCCTTTTCTTAGAGAATATTTTAAAGCTCCTCTCACTCTAGCTGTGATGTCATCCACTCAAGTAACCGTCCAAATGCACACTAATGTAAAAATCTGAGAAAGGCATTTTTACCAAAGTTCAAAGGGATTGAATTGTTAAATTATGCCTTTAAAGATGCACGGACATTTTCCAATTCTGAACGTTTCCTGCATTAATTTCAATGGAGAATTTGTGTTGGAATATGAAATTATGAAAGTTATGAATTATAAAAGTAATAGCGAGCATGTCCTAATTGAGCTGAACGTTTTAATGTTTGAATAGAGTTTCTACGTTGAAAAATGCACACTCACAGCTGTGCCTTCCGGAGCAATTTGGGTTTAAGCATCTTGCGGAAGTACGCTCAGACATTTGGACTGGATGTGAATCGAAACACCAATCTTCCTATTCATGGGCAATCCTCTCTACCTCCTGAGCCGCATCATGTACTGGTTGTGACTGGGCTGTACTTTTCCCAACTTAAAAAATTCAAATTTGAAATTCAAATTTCTAAAAAAAATCTTTATTAAGATCTTTGTGTCCCTTTAATAATAGCACAGTATGAGAGGAAAGGGGGTAGAGCGGGTGACATGCAGCAAAGTGCCACAAGTCAGATTGAAATCCCTGGCCGCTGCAGTAAGGACTCAGCCTTTGCATATCGCTCTACCAGGTGAGCTACTGGAATGCTTTAAGCAACAATCTTAACATCTGTTCAGAGTTTTAGGTGAGTCATTTTAAATAGGTTGCTTTTATTTGAGAAAAAAAGTGTTATTATTCAGTTTCAACTATGCTGGATTCTGACTACAGGTAAAACGCTGTGGAGGGAGAGTGCAGAGTATATGCTTTACAGCAGATTTTTGTGGATCAGATCAAGTATGAAATTAATTCATGGTTACACAGTATTTGTGTTCACATACAGTATGCTTTAGATAATGACCAAATTGCAAATAATGTCAAAGGCCGATGGTGCATCCACCTGCACCTGTGATGGTCCCATTTCCCGAATTAGGAAGTTTTTCTTGAGACTTCGCTGTGTTCATAAGCTTTAAGCAAAATGTGGAAAAAGATGTGTGTAGATTATTGCTGAGCGCTTTTAAACATCATGTTGATAACGGTTTCACAGCTGTTTTTCCGACTGGAGGGGTCAATGAATGCAGGACAAATGCCCTATCCTGCAATGTTAACAGAAGCAAAACATAAATGTGTACCTGCCTCAGGTTCAAGTTTCATAAAAAGTTCATGAAAATCAGGCAAGCAGTTATTCCGTAATCCTGCTAACAGATAATGAAACAGTAAAAAATAACATCTCGCTCTTGCCTGACTTGCTGAAAATTACAGCACTGGGACAACTTTGGTCCCTGAACTGTTGTCTGTCGAGCTGTAACATTTAAAGACCTCAGGCTATGACCTTCACTGATGACCCTTTGGTGGTAAAGGGGGTTGGATATTTAGACAATCTGACAGTATAATGTGATGAGGGCGAGGGAGAGCATGAGAAAAGTGCAACAGTCAAGAGTTTGACCCTTGGTTTAGAAAATGTCAATACAGGGTGATGGTACAGTACCTGCAGACTTCCAACAGCAGAGTAGGCTGCGTAGGAGAACTGCTGCTTCGGCAGATCATTAGGTCCACGCTGGTCACAGGGGATCCCGTTTGGCAGGAAACACTGGCGACTAGACCTGTCAGTGATGGTGTTGGGGGTGGAACCAGGCAGGCTGAGCAGAACCGTGTGATTGGACAGATGGACATCAGTCAAACCAAGTTCCACCCACTGCCTGTAGAGGTACCTGGCTACGGCTTCCTCGCTGTCATCTGATAGGCTGGAGAATGACCTGGAAGCAGCAGACAAAGAACATGTTCATTATATCATGCAATACAACACTATGACTTATTTACTCCAGACTCAAAATACAAGTTTTTCAGTGAAATCCTACAGATTTGTATCAACTTTCTACTGATGTTGAACAGAGAGCCTGGTATTTCCTGAAACCTTCAACAAAATTACAAATAACTGCAGAAACTGAGGCTTTCCTTGGGAGCCTGTTTTATAATAAGTTGGTGGCTATTGGGCCTTGTCCTTGTCCACATTACCGCCACCATGTATTTGTCATATGTCCTTTAATACTGAAGTCTGAAATCTGGCAATAACCTGTTATGTACCTGAATCAACTGCCCCCGCAATTCCTTATTCGGCTGTGCCACATACAGTAGTTCCCTGCTACTACACAACATACTCACCTAAGGTACTTTAAATGCTATACTTTCCATACAAACATTGGAACATTGATAAGATAATATGATGATCGAACAATTATGCATGTGATATTGTATTTTTCCACTTCAAAGATTGCCTAAAAGAAATTGAAAATATTGCCACATAATCTATTTTATATGTAGAAAACAAAAGCGATTTTTAGGGGATTGTCCTCTTATATTTTACAGATACGATGAAATTCATAACCACAACACAATTTATTCACATCTCAAGGCTTTTAATGACAGACCACATGAAGAAAAAAGATGTTCTTTAGAATGAAACAAGTTTATAAAAGATTACTTCAGATATGAAGCGAAATCTATTTGGAAAGTATTTAGTTTTTTGTTTTGCTCGAGTTTGGTGAGTGCTCAACATGAACCTCTATTTCTTTCTCACACACACTCAGCTCCTTTCTCACACACACACTCAGCTCCTCACAGGAGTCGCTGTCAATTCCGTTTTCCTAATTGCATGAAAGACATGTCAATAAAGTTTGATCCAGGCCTTATTTGAGTCTCCTCTGCGGGTTTGTTTGGTGCCTGTTGTTTACTCTCTTTATTGTTCTGAATCTGAGAGGACTGGACTCAAAAGTTCAGCAATAAAGATGTTTCCACGGATTGACTGGTATTTCAGACCTTTGGCGAAGAACACATACGCCATCCAGCAGCTGAGCCTGAGAAGATAAGATATCTCAATAAAAAAGTATGATCTCAGATATGAAGCTAAATAAAATCAAAGAATGCAATTTTGTTTTTGAAAAAACTAAAAACTGCACACAATTGTGGGCCTACTATTCAAGATGTCACTATTTCCAACTAAAAGACATTAAAGCAAGAAATAGCAGAGAATACGTTTTATCACTCGGATGTGTGAGTTAATTTAAGTTCCTATTATTTTCTTTATTTAATGTTCCATTTCCTTGTATGTTTAGTCTTGTCTTTATTTCTCTGTGGTTCGGTGATTTTATTTTAAAAGCACTACTTTGACAATATTGAGATGAGAGGATTTATATTAATCTTATGTCTGTGTTGGGTTTGGAGCTTATGCAAAGTCAGGCTGTGTTAGACGTCTTTAACAGTAAAATATTCAACATCAGGGAAACATTGTCCATCAAATTAGACGTTTGAGCACCAAGCATCATTCATGTAAACACAGCAGCATATTTCACAAAATATTGAACTTTTCCTTTTAACTGTCCCGACCACTGTCTATATATAGATGGGCTATAAATGGGTAATAATCACCTAAATCTATTTATCTGTGTATCTGCAAGGGTACAAAATGTGTTCAGGCCAGTAGTATATGTGTCTAGTGTGTGTGTGTGTGTGTGTGTGTGTGTGTGTGTGTGTTTGTGTGTGACATCTATATCAGTCTCAGCAGCAGATGGCCCAAACACACAATTCTGCTATTCTCTAGTCATTGGGCCACGTCTCATAGCTCGCCAGGAGCAGCAGCAGGAGGCGGCGTGTGTGCTGCTGTGTTTTCGCGAGTGTGTGCGTTTCCGTATGTGCGTACTCGCAGAGACCTTCATCTACAAGCCAAGCTGTTGGAAGGACTCCCTGTGGTTTGGGAGACATGCCCAATTCTGCCGACGCCTCATGTCTCAAGTGACTTTGAGTGTGTCTGTGTTTGCACGCATGTGGTGATCTACACAACTGTGTGTTTATGTACATCCATCTTTTTTGACAAACATGTTACCCTGATGCCATGCAGTATGTGAAAACATCCTCCCCTCCCCCTTTCCTCAAAGTACATGAATACACTCTACAATAGTGGTGATATTCATGCAGGTCTTTTAAAGTAGGAAGTAACATCAGAAAGTATCAGAGGTAGAAAAATCTTTACTCCTTCAAAGTTCTACCAATCAATATCTTCATACAGACAATAAATCAGCTGACTGTGTTATAAAAGGAGTCGCTGACAGAGAGATCCACAGATAATCCACATCCCTCTGAAGTTTCCCTCAGCTCTAACAGCACCTGCCCATCACCCAACAGCAGACAGATGGAGCAATGACTATAGTGAAGCATGAGTTCAACTAATTAGCCAATAGATGCAAAGGTTGGTAAAGACCAAAGAAGAGTTTAAATAATAGTGAATATGTGACTTACATTCACCAGGAGGCAAGAAACGCAGTCATGCTGGATTCCATTTAAATGCTTCAGCTTCATGGTCCTGTGCTGGTATTGTGCATGGTGGCTCACTGGCATACTATCATAACTTACTGGGATACATCACCTGTGCTTCTCACACTATGACAAGTCAAACTGTCTGATGTGAGAAAGTCAATGTTAGAGCTGGAAGTCCTAATTGGTGCAAGACAACTTCAAAAGAGTAAAGAAGATGTTGATCAGTCAGTACAAAGCCACAGTACTGAGAAGAAGTCACATAAGTAACTAAAAGTGTAAACACCTGTGTGTGAATCATGTCTATGTGACAACTGACAATAGTATTCTACTTTATAAGCTGTTATAAAGAGTTAGATGAAAACTCTGGCTGACGCTTTTATGTTTCTAGGTGACTCCTATGAATATGAGAAAGTGGAATAAATAGTCTTGAATTTGTATTTTATGGCTACATGCATGTTATCATTCTAACCCAGTAGTTTAAAAAAAGAGTGAGTCTTAAGCTTACAGGTTTCAGATAAAAGTAGGCAGTTGATAAATCATGTATTAGACATGAAAATAAAGGAACACCTTTAAGTTGCAGGGCAGCTGACTACAACTGTACATTAGACCGCTTTCTAACAAACATGTTTTACTTTTACATGAGAAAAGGTTTGTCACAGCCATATTGGGCCAGATTAAACCCAAAGTCCTATAGAGATAAGGTTGGGGCCACTAACATTACCCTAAAATGTTGCGATTAGTAGCATCTGGCACTTGTGTTCCCTCAGCTCCCACACAGTAGAGATGTCCACCCTGAACAGAGCTTTATACCATATCCTACAATCCGGTAGAATAATGTAGCTGTAAGTTAATGACATGCTACATCTTGGCCTTGAAGAAATGCTAGGTTACTACTGTAACTAGTTAGCCGGTGATGCTAAATGCAGTTTACGTTGGAGAAGACAAAGAAGCTGTTTAGACCATTCCTTATACTCTTGCTATTGTGTTTTTGTATTTGCAAGGGTGAAGAAAGCTAAAGACACGTTTCACTCTGACTAAGCTAGCGCTCTAAAGCTTGACTGACCTGCCTTGTTCAGTTAGAATTGCAATTGCGAACAATCATGTTGCCTACATTTTAATTACTGGTACGCTATTGCTTATCATAGCAACATGATTTATGTTCCCTGAAAACGGAGCAAGTGTAAGCTCAGTGTGCCATTTAGCAGTTTGCAGAAAACATTTCCCACTGGAGTGGAACAGGGAGATTATATGATGTCTCACTTCGTCTGAAGGACACTGGTCACTCAGCACAGTGGGCCACATTGCCACGTTGTGATGTAGTTTATTAAAACTTTAATGGATCCACGTTTCAGACTCCACTAAACCTGTCATTTCAGAAGGTTACTATCACATTAATATCATGTAGACGTGGCTTCTGTTTTAAGGCAAAAGGCCCTCACGACATTCTCTTCTGGCTAATAGGATTTAGCATGGATATCATGTACGTCATCTGTATTTATTTGGGGGAAAATTTTTCAAAACAGCATTTCAGAAACTTCAAAAAAGAAGGAAATGTGTGTTATTTCCATGTTGTTTAATCTTTTCAATGCCTGCAGAGATGCTCTGATTATTTTTGAAGTGTTGACAGGCTGTATTTGAAGCCCTGAGCTTGTCTTTATCTGATGAGTGGATTGAATCCTCTCCTCTGAAGCCTCTCTACCCCACAGAGAACGATAAAGAACTGTTTATCCAAACTTCAGCCCGCTGTAATTGTTTCATAACAGCCTTTTTTAAATGTTTCATATCTTGTCTCTGGCATCTAAGCTTAAATTAATTCTGTATTCTCAATATCACTGACAAACGGGTAGAGGAAAGAAACGTCTATTCATCTTGATTTAAAGCAACAGTTCAAAGTCTGGTCCCTGAGTTCCAAGCTTAAATTTCTTTAAAAAGTCAAAAGCTTTTCTATTATTGCAGTTGGAAAAAGGTAATATTGCTTCAAAGCAGTCTTTAGCATCATTGCACCATCTCCTTTGAAAAACAAAGACACAAATTAACTTTGGCAAAGTGTGCCTTTCTGGTCTGCAAGCCCAATTTAAGAAATCCACTTCTTCTCTCTGTGTCGCCATGTTTTAGTACATGTTTTATGCTTGTTATAATGATAATGTGTAAGGGCTATTAGCACGAGAGCAGGCAGATAAATCACATGTTCTGCTCATGCAGAGTGTGGATATAATTGCCTTAGTGGAAGCTCCGTGTGCATTCTTGGGCCAAGCAGACTTGGAATATGAGTCGCTGTTGCCTCTGCTGGCAGCTGCTGAGGATCCTGCAGCACACAATCATTTTAATAGCTCATCCATTTGTTCAGGAGACAATTGATTTTCTCTGTCTCAATACACGTTAGTCACATTTGATTTCTCACGTCCCATTTGCATTTGTCACATTTTAAGAGCGTGGCGCCTTTGCTCAGGCTCCATGATAGGAAATCTTTATTCAGGTGCCAGGACTGGTGTTAAGGTGAAATCTTAGTGATGATGGAGGCTGCCAATAAAGAAGATTCAACACATCACTGAGTGCTCTATGCAGTGCCATATAGTTCAAAACAGATGGGAGGCATTAGGAAAGTACATCATCTGAGAGTTCAATCACTGCTGCCTTGACAGGCGTCGACTCAGGCATGCAGTGGTGCACAAGATCTACGCCAAACCACAATTAAAGTCATGTGTAGCATTTGTATATAAACGTAAGTATTTCTAGTGTGGCGAATATACCATAGTATTGATTAACCCTATTTTCAGTTATGAATGAACAATTTATGTCTGGTTCATTTGGAATGAGAAGAAAGATATCTAGGTAGTTATAAGGAATAGCTGCCAATGAGGCTTAAGAGAGACAATAATACGGCAGTATCTTTCAATTACCACTTTACTGGCTTACTCAGTTAGAATGCATCACTATGAATCACCCACACAAATGTGTGCGGTTAAAAATATATCTGACATATTAATAATGAGAGTTTGAGCTTGCTCAGAAAACAGTTAACTCCAAATGGCAGTGGATCATTATTATTAGAATATACTTTATAAGAGGGAAGATAAAGTTAGTTTTGCCTGAGGAAGTATTACTCTGTAAGACGGAAGGTTGTCTGGATGGTTGATTCTTCTTACTGCTCGTGTTTTGTTGCAGGTGTTTCTGTACATATGCTGCAGCCTTTGTCTGCCAGCTGTGTGTGTGTGCATGTGTGCAACGTTATCGGGGAGTGAAAGGTTATAGTGCCATGCGCTCGATAAAGTGTAACTAAACACTAGGTACTCAACAAGTGTGATAATAGGAGACTCTGTGCAAATACCCTGTGCCAAACAGAACACAAATGTCTTTATCTATGCCCACCCATGTGGTATCTGACAACTCTACTAGCCTTTAATATGTCCCATGCTACATACCATTACATTAAAAAATAGGCTTTGTGTGTGTGTTTTCAAGGATAGTGTGGCAGTCACAAGTCTAACATAGCAGTGATAAATGAAGACATCATTCAGAGACAGACTGACTTTGAATAAAGCTGCAGTTAAAGAGCTGCTTCTCACTGAATGTCAAACAGGTTCAGTGTTGCTCTGCCCAGCTACACTGCTGAATAGCAATGCACACAGACACACAGCACAGACACAGACACAGACACAGACACACACACACACACACACACACACACACACACACACACACACACACACACACACACACACACACTACAATTAACCTTTGGCACCCCTGAACAAAATAGTACATTTTGCTCTGTGAATCGCATTAATAAGGGCAGTCAGGAGGACATTTTGAAAAGAAAGAAAAACAGTGCAGTGTTAGCTACGTACAGCCATCGTGATCCTGGTTTGTACAATTCTAAAATTGTGTGGAGACCTCATCTAAGTAATGAATTTAACCCCACCCTCTGCCTTTTAGTAATTCTATTGCCATGGGGTAATTAAATTCACTAAACTCAGAAAAGTCCCAAAACAGCTGCATTTCAGTCAGGAACACATGTCATCAAGTTAAATTATCTCTAAACCATTAAACAGTTTGATTTGACAAGAGATCTGGTTAAAGGCAGGTATTTTGAATTGTGACAGCACACAGGTATGAATGTAATGCACAATGTTATTTCAAAATATATGACATTAAAAGGTCTAGGAAATAGCTAGCACACGGTCTTAAGATTCAGCATCAACAAGAAAGCCATTCTTATTGCTTGCTTTAGCGGGAAGTTTATAACCCTCCTTGTCAGCAGAAGTAGTCAAAACACTGAACACCTGCAATATTGATATTGCCAAAGGTACATCATGCAAAACACATTGCCACACATTGGCCAGACCACAGCTGGAGGTTGCGTCCATGAACAAGGGTTTCCTTTGCCCTTCTTTGGGTAAATAAACAAAGAAAAGTGCATACGGCAGCATTATTTCACTTGCCGTGTGACAGGCCATGTTGACAAGTCTACATATGAAGATCTAGTCACAATGTTGGAGGATGTATAACATTCAAAGTTCACAGTGACATAAACACAAACACATGATGGACCTTTTGATCTGTACCAGCAATGATTGTTCAGAGAGCAGGATAAGGTCTTTACATGCGTGGTATCCTGGTTTCTATCGGACTAATCTAGGAAGCAGCTTTCTCAAAACTGAGAAATGGTCTATCCAGGTTTCTGAAACAAGAATGTAATGTTTACATGTGCAACAGATAACTGAAATAGTCCAAAAGCTCGATTTTATAACTGCTGTAAATATTAGCATACACCCCAAAATATGACCACTACAACTACATTTCAGATGAGTATAACATGCTCCTGCTATATTTCCCAACTAAACAGGCTGACAAAGATCTCCAAAAATCTCCCCCAAAAATGAATGGCTGTTGATTATTAGCTGCACTGATTGTGTCCTTCAATTCCAGGCAATGAAGTGTGCACTTCTCAGCCACGTCTGAAGAGTGTTTGAGGGACAAGATCTTGCCGTCTACAAACTGAGACTTCAGAGGATCCTGTCCCTGAATTAACATGCAACTAGCACATTTGTAGTGTTTGAGGTTGAGAGATATCCATTCATCACTTCCTCAGTGCACTCTCCTGCTCTGCACACCTGTTGCTCATTAGCTCTGTGAGCTTCTGCCTGCCTCCTCTGTGTGTGAACATTGAAGAAAGAAAAGGAGGGCAATTTCTCAAGTTCATTTGTCACCTGCCTTAGCTTCCCTGCCTTTTCTTGTATAACCTGTTTGCCTTCCCATTCCCAGGGCAATTAATTTGCAATGCAGAGATAGGTGAGTGAGGTGCAGGTAGAAAAACTAACATTAGCTATCAAATTAAATGTGCTCACACAGTAAAATACAGCAAACATGTTAGCGTCATCAAGGATAAATGATGAAGGCCTTTTTGTGTGACAATGGTATGAACGGTACCCATAAGCTTACCAGTCATTTAATATTATCTGTCTTGTTTCCTAAGCCTTCCTTTGGGGCCAAATCAGTGTCCTTACACATATACAGTAGATTGTACCTGTCTTGTGTACAGCAAAACAACATATGGCTGTAAATGCTAACACAACCTTAGGGGGTTTAGTGTCACATTCAAGGACACTTTCACAGAACACATGGTGGCTTGTACACTTTTTGACAGGAATACAACCTGAAGACATTAGTTAGGGGGGACGTTTCTGTGAAAATGAAGCTACCCTAACTGATCTGTGTCAAACATTATCTATGATTAAAATCCTCCAAAAGAGTGAAACGACTATTCAGCTGCAATGCATTCCAGCTTTATGCTTTAAATGGATTACGTCCAGGTAATACTGGATCATATTGGATTGAATATAAATACAAATGAAACAATTCTTCAGTGATATTTTCAACAATCGAACAGGCAACTTGCAGAGATTCCCCCATAACCCTGCTGCAGCAGTTTAACTGTGTCTTACGGTGTTTTTGGTTGGACCAGAAAGTATTTGTTTAAAACAGATTGGTGATGCTGATTTTCCCTCATTGTTCTCATTGAAGTTTGCTCGAAGTGATGCAAAATGTGAGCACTGCACCTGACTACGGTTACATTTTCTTTATTTTAAATGTGACATTGCTTGTCAGAAACCGGTCACATGGTAATTTAGGAGATAATCGGGCCTCATATGCTCTGATATTGAATTGTGTTTTATGGTCCAGCATTTCTAGGTTTAACCTTAAAATATAAGCTACTTTAATATAGCACCACAAAGTAGAGCCTCAATTTTAATCAACAGCCCCTTGATGCATTAAAACAAAAATGAACATAACAAGGTTTAAAAGGTAGTACTTATTGTATGGCATTGCATTGTAAACACAACATGTCCACTGAGTATGTATTATTGTTCATGTCATATCATCTGTGTCTCACAGATATAGAGAAATATTTGAACATATATATACATCTGTGTTTTAATATGAAAGCCATTGAGTGCCAGTGTGTCCAGATGAATTGCTTCACTGTAATGTTAGTACTGAGAACCTACTTATTTATCCAAAATGACATGATTAGGTTGAATCATTTTGGACATAATGAGGGTCATAAGGAGTACCCCACTTGAATAAAGAAATAGTCATCACAACCTGTCACCTACCCACACAGCATGAGATAATCCTTCATAAATCAACGGCAAAATGTCTAATATGTTCGATAGGCAAAGATGTTCATAGTGATGGAAGTCTGACTTTGTATCATATATAGAGATCCAATCAAAGAAACCCACACTTGGGAAATAAGCTCACAAGCAGGTTCATATGTAGAACATGAAGAAATACAGGAAATGTATGATTTATGCAATGAAAAAGAGTAATAACCACCACCACTCCAAACCACCGAATATCACGTGGACATACAGTAGATGCTGTATATCTGGAGGTAGGAGAAGAGATGGAGAAACGTAGGAACGTAGATGTGTGGTCTAATGAGATCTTTGACAACTAACTAATGTTAATCTTTTAGAAATCACACTGATGACTGTTTAGCAGAGAGCTTTTACAAGGAATCAAATTATGACCACAAAACTGTTCAAAACAAATTCATGGATGGCATTGAATGCATCCTAAAAATTCTTAAAATGCGTCATTGCTGTGGTGTTTTATATCCTATAAATAAACATTTAGTGAGCTCTGCTTTTGTTTTGTTTTGTTGTACTTCTGGCCTACGGCTAATCAAACAAGAGACAATACACATATCTGTTTGTTTGTCTTTAGAGGGTTAGAAGTTAAAGGATTTGCAAGTCAAAATATCAGTTTTACCTGGTCTATTAATGGTTAGTATGACCTTAACAATGCACAATGCTCAAAACCACACCAAATACTACTGGAGTCAATTTGACCCCAGGCTGTTTTAGCTTTATAAAAGATATACAAATTAATTTGTTGTAAAGTTGTTTTGACTGATATTGCAATCACTATCACATGTAATGTTATAATGCTTCAGAACCCTGACCAGCCATAACCATACTTGTAATGTTGTGAGAACCCCTGATAGTTCACGTAACATGGGAGATAGGAAAACATAATTCCTACAAGAACTTTGACATGTCCCCACACCGTGCTGGAGTGGAAATATGGTTCCCACAAGGACATTGATAGTTCACACAACATGTGAGCGGCAAACACATAAAAGCTCACAACAGCCATTTCTCTTGGTGCTCTGTGTACTGTGTGGTTAAGTTGGTATGGCATACGTCCAATATTAAATCTCCTTTTACATCGGTTATACTTTAGTTTTGGTTCATCAAAACGTTTTGCTGAAAACAGATTCAGCTGGAGAGAAGTTTGATGGGAGTGGTGAGATTGAACCAAAACCAATAAGTTGTATGCCATTAAACCAGAATGACAAGATAAAAGATTATGAAACGCTCTGTAGATTTGGGGTAAGAGTTTGTGACAGCTATTTGAAGGTTCTCTTTAGTATTATACAGAGATTTGAAATATGGACAAGTACAAAATACATTCGTCAACAACCTATTTTTCCATGACTAAGACAAGCCGATGACGACATCACCGCCATCACTAAACACAAGCTGGAACTACTTCGACCTGCAATATTGTTAATGAAATAAGACGAAGCTGAAGTGTAGTTAAAAAACTTTATCAAAATCTCTCGTTATTTTCGTTGAACAAAAGGAAGAGACAAAATATTGTTAGTTTTTTTCCTTCAATTCAGCAGTTCTGTTTCTGTGCTGCATGCGCTACATCTGGACGACACAGGCAGCACACGAGGATCACTATGACCGGGTCAGGGGTCAAAATGTCACAAAGCAGCGTAAATTATTAATAACTTACAGAAACACTGCCTGGAATAGTTCACCTTCCACCTTCTCTCTCTCTCTTTCGCTCTCTCTCTCTCTCTCTCTCTCTCTCTCTCTCTCAAACACACACACTCAGTTCTTCTTATGCGGTTTGTGCGATGCGTATTGGCTTTCATAATGGGGTCTTGTTGATTTAAAATAAATATGCAAATTAGAACATGTTCCATGTCTTGATTTCCTTAAATTGATACCATCAGACCACTAGAATTACAAAAATATTGTTTTTTGCTAAACTATATTGATTGACATTTAAAAATATATTACGATGACTAAAAAATTATAAAATGCCAACAGCTTTTAAAAAAAACTCGACTTAAATAGTTCGACTACGACAAGACTAAATGCTCAGACTTTTAGTCAACAAAATTTTACTGAATACATAAACAGGATAGTGTTAACAAAATAAAACAAAAACTAGCATTGAAATTTGATGCAGGACTAGGAATAAACAGTTAAAAACAGAGCACATAATTAACACTAGTACTGTTGATACACAAAGTTTGAGAGTAGGCACTTGATGCAAAGTATGAAGAGACAAAAATACCATGAATTCTGCTGCTTATTCGAGAAAACGATTGCCTTTCATTATGACTTTAAGTGGCATGAAAGCTTAAAGGGAATTCCATTCAGTTCAACAATGAGGCCCCTGAAGACTCATTTATTTCATCAAATGGATGTGCAGAAATTAGTCTTGACTTAAGAAGGAATTTAGAGCCATTCACACTGTGAAATGTAAATCAAAGACCAATACTCTTAAAGGCAACTTCTACATTGAATGTATACATATATGCAAGTGCACATGTCAGTGCTTCATATAGGGCACCAAAAACATGGCAGGAATACTGGTTTGCATACAAACACATGGCAGTTTGATGAAGGCAGAACAGGAGAGACTGAGAGAGAATTTGTTATTTTATGTGAAGCCTTTCTATATTTGTTGCAGTAATTTGTAAATGATGGAAACATATTCCTCAAGGGATTCATTGGTTATGAAAAGAATCCATTCCTTAAAAAAGTGCCATACTGGGTTTGAGAAAGAAGAACGTCTGTGGTCCTAAAAGCCTTTACTCTTGTCAGTAAAGGCAGGCTATGAAAGAAATAACTATTAATGGCAACAGGATGAAAGCTTGACATGCTGGCAGTACATTCAGAGTTTAGTTTTATCTAGGACTTGATAGATTCTAGCTTTAAAGATAAGGGACCAGAATCTCTGGAAGAGTCCCTTGTTTGCCAAAGCAGACCATTTCTTATCAATTACCTAATTATTTCAATCTAATTTTATTTTATTTGTTTATTGGGATATTGACATTTTTGGTGCTCTGTTTGATCTTTGTTTATATATATATATATATATATATATATATATATATATATATTATATATATATATATATATGTGTACATACTGTATATATATATATATATGTGCAAGGTGAATGTCAACCCTCAAAGGAACAATATGACCATTATTGTTGGACAAAGTTTGCTGTGACTCGGACATACGGAACGTGCATCTTCAGAGTAGCCATGACCTGCAGCCTGATCTTGGCCATGCCTGTGGTCTTGGAAGATGACTTGTGTTAACTAAGGTTAATTATGTAAAGTCAAATAAGGAAAAGATAACTTTCTAAGAAATGTGCATCTGTTTAATCTTAATGGCAGTCACGTATTTCCCATTATTTATGGAATCTAGTGTATCATTTGGTTGTACGCTTGACTGCAGCTTGACAAGAATAACAAAATCCCAGAAACGTGAAAAAGAAACCTGGAGCTTTGAAAGAAGCATCCAGATAAGTCAAACTTATTTGAAAGAAAATGGAAAGCAAATGATAAACATTCATCACACTGTACAGAAAAACTACAAAGGTCCAACTTAGACCTAATGTACTCGGAACATCATCATCATCATCATCGTAGTTTTTTTGTGTTAACTTTCAGTTTTGCCTCCAGTCTAACTAAACGGCTGGTTTATTTACAAACTGTCTGTTACTAACTGCATGACGGCTTGTTTACTGGCCGAGTGGATCTCAGCAGTGACTTTAGTTTAACCTAGTGTTATCATAAATTATAGAAGTGATTGCCACAATTAAAAAAATTGGTCTAAAAATCTAATGAACCCAAATTATCTTTTAAGATTAAGGTTTAAATGTCAGATAAAGCGTATTGCATGTCATAATAAAATAAGTGTGGTTGGATATCTTAATCCTAAAACCAGATCCATCATAATGTGAAACATATCTAACTAAAACTAAGGATTATAGTAGAGGATGTTAAAACCATCACTAATCTGATGTGTCAAAATGAGCCAAAGATAATATCGTATATATATATATATACAGTATATATGATATCATTTAATGATCAGATAATATTCACTACATGCTATCACTTCATTACAGTTTTTATATTCAAATGTCACAAAACAATTTAAATTCAATGGTTGAATAAAATAATGTAATGTGTGTTGCACTTGATATGTGGTTATACAAAGAAAGGAGAAAAAAATAAAACAAAGATAAAGGTGAAACAAACAGCACGCGTGTGAATAAGCCAGCAAAAAGAAACATACGTACGGGTGGGTGGACAGAGTGACGGATGAATCTTGAAAATAGAACTGCAGCTGATTTTCCCATTCTAATCTCAAAATAATCATTTTCAAATTATCCTCAGTTTTCCTGCAGGTTGTTGAATTCCATTTGAAGAGCTACTGACTGTTCCCTCTAGCGTGAAATAGGCAGGATTAAAAGCAATACGATATAGCGTGGTTAAATTGACACAAACTTCCAAGTCAAAGTGGTGTTATGGTATCGGGGGTAAATTCACACCTGTGACTTAGAGATACAATCTGAAAAGAGTCAGAATGAGTGTAAAGCAGAGCTAGGCAGTGAGGGGAAACACCCAGGTTTTATGAAATGAGGCCCATAACAGAAAATGTGTTGTGTGTGTTATGTGTTACAAAGTGTGAGAAAATAATAGAACTTCATACACTACCCTCGGCCCTTTGCCTCCTGAAACCATACTCTCTAGTTCCAATGATGAGCAGAGCCCTCTATTGAGCTCAGGGCTTAACCTACATCGTTATTTAAAGCAGAGGTTCCCAAACCTTTCAGACCATGTACCAATACCAACAATGTAACAAGGAAAGAGCGGCCTTGACTATATGCTGCCTTTGCTGTTCCTCAGGCCCTGTGACATAAATCCCAGATGGATGCCTGGTAACGTCTTCTCATTTCCTTGTTAGAAGTGACTTGACAGCTTAACTGCCGACTCGTCTACAGCGTTGAAAGGTTTGTCTGACTGAACTGTAAGAGCCAGTGTTGTCACTTGCTTCTCCACTGTTTTTTTGGACCTTGCAGCCATTACAAAATTCCTCTCATTCTGCTTCAATCCACAATTGAGAAATCCTTATCCGTCTGTGTTTAGCTACGGCTAACGTTAATATTTCATCAGACGTCACGTCCAACCAAATTTAATTTCTTAAATATTTAAATGATTAACAACCCGTTTTTACATTATTGTAATGTCTATATGTAATGCATAACTGTTGTATGTCATTAAAGGAAATTTGATGACAATTGTTTGGTTTTAAGTTAAAGACTTGGACCAGTTGGAGTGCAATTGTGTGCACTCAGCATGGCTCTTGCTCTTCTTTTTCTTCAGTTTAATGAAGTTTTATTGAATTTTCTATTAATTCAATGTTTGCCATTTGTTTCAGGAATTTTTTGGGGAATAAATGGCACTTTTCATGTTTATTGACCTGGTTCTTGAACATCCCTTTTTAAAGTTTTTACGCTGCCAAACCACCTCATCTGCCCTTCATATGGGGTAGTGGCACGACATGGCTAAAGACCAATTGTTACACAACTGCATGAAGACTGAGCACAAACATATAAGTGATCAGAGCAGCAAACAGCAGATGATTGGGAAATTGCAATGTTTGTTATTTATGTAGCCCAACTGGTTTGCTGACAGACGTGTACTGTATCTCAGATATCGGGAACATACTGGAGAAGAACTCTGCTTCACTGCAGATATACATGTCTGCTGTCTGGGCTGGGGGAAAGTTTCCTTCCAGCCAGGTGATCAGAGACCCCAATCTGACCAAACCACATGGAACATGGCACCATCTGACGAGTGGGCAATAATGATGAAGTGTTCTTAATATTAGAAGAGTTTCATTCCTCAGCATAGCAGGGGCTCAAGCATAACACAACCTTTGTTGAAGAACCGACATTTAAACACTTGTGAATGCACCGTTAAAGTGTTCAGTGGAATCAAACAAAGCAGAATTCACCAGAACTGAAAGTAGAGGGTTCATCTGTTGTATTGGTTTCCTACAGAATGAACGAGTCACATAACTAGACCCTGTATTGTGGTCTTTGTGTGCACTACTAATTAAGCTACAATGGGTAAAACCTGGTAATGTTAGTGCTTGCTGCATTTCGAAACCCAAGATAAGTGTCAAAACTAGCCAGCACAAAAAGCAACAGCTCAAAAGTCAAAATCCCACCTAACTCTGACTAATGTTAGGAATTAAAATGGCACATTTTATCCAATTTACATAGACATGAGAATAAAAGAGAAGACGTAAAAGAAGACTGATGTGGGAGATATGTTCTCTGTGGTGTGTTTTCACTCTGATTTCCATCCATGAATTTTGAAGAGAGTTTGATGTGATGAGTTTAGAGTGTGGGGGGCCAGTGGGGATGATTTATCAGGCCTGGGTGCCTGTAGGTCACTGCTCTGCATTGCACTGAGAGGTGTATGACCTGAGGTCCTGTAACATGGTTTACATTCAGGGTCACAGCATCACACAGGTCTCCGTGCTGCTTTTTGGATGAAGTGATAATGGGTAGACAGCATCATAACGTGTACAACCTTATGCTAATGCCTGTCATCAGCAAATTATACATACATTATTATTATCTATAAACAGTCTACAAAACAGATACTGTTCACCCTACTTATCAATCTTCCCTTCACATATTTTAATTTCTCAAAAAATGTACCAATAAATCCTATGTACTTCTACAATTGTATGTGCTTGCTTGTGTTTTGTTTGAAGAGCAACACCAGTAGGGAAGTAGCAAAGACAATGTATAAATGGTTTATAGTAGATGCTTAGCTTAGATCTTTGTCTCCATTGTGGTGTTTTACAGAGAGAAATACAAAGCCCAATAGAACAGTGTTTGTACAATTGTGTTTTGACTAGTTTTGCCTGAGGTTATTTCTGCTGCACATTTTATGGAAGTAAAAAGAGAAAAACTAAAAAGCCACTCTAGATATCCCAAGGTTGTGTTTGTTGTTTGTTGACTTCAGATCCTAAATCCTCAGACACATCACTCAGTTTTCCCATTAATGGGTGACACTGAACGAATTAAGCAGTGCACACTAACAAGTGACATTTGCAGAAGAAGTTGGAATGTGTTGTAAGAAAGGAGTTATACGCAGTGCTGTGTTTACTCTGCAGAATGAGCAGCATGTTAGAAATCTTTTCAAATGAAGTGAAGCTGCAATAATCAATATCTTTATATTAATAATGGATCAATAGACTATGCGTAAGGTGAAAGGGGATGCTTGATAAACACATATACAATGATCACTTGACTTAGCAAATGTGGGTCATTGTTTTTTTTTTTTTTTGGACCACATTTCTGCTTTCATAAGCACGGATTCCAGCCAAAGCATACAGCTATTTTAAGTGAAAAAGTTCTCACTGTACACTGCCTGCCCAGTACCAAAGGGTTGAGTAAAATGACTTACATTCATACATTTAGTAGCTCAAGAGACGGATATTCACAGTTTGTGAAGAGAAAATCCAAGATAAACATACAGGACTCTCTTTTCTGGGTATTTGTTTCTTGCATGTTGTGTTTGTAACAAAAGCTTTATAGAAATCCTATAGTGCAATATTTTAATGAGCAGGCCTGAGTTTTGTTTGTATGCTCTGCCCGCACACACATGACGACGCATACAAGCATGTCAGCCATGCAAGAAACAGCAATGCCCCAGCAAAAGGTAAGGAAGGAGATGACTTATAGCCAATGCAACATGGACAGAAAACAATCAGCTTTACAAATGTTTTATGAAGAAGGAAATGTGTTCAACAAGTTGTTTTAGGCCTCCAGGACACATGTTGCGTGTGAATAGTGTTTGTGAACAAAAGAAAGCTAAGTGTGCAAACTTGTTTCAAGCTTTGTACAACTTAAAGATATAACCCAATATCCAGCTACTGCATATGTCACTGTAGAATTAAATATATGAAATACAAAAGCATATTGTCAATCTATCTGGTCCGGGACTATATAATATTGATATATGCTCGTGTTGGATGGTCTTCCCTGACCACCCGTAGACTGAAACACTGGCACATCCTTATTTATAAAGCTATTCTTGGTGCTCTTCCACAATACCTAAGGATCTACATTAGTCGGAAATGTAGTGGACCATATCGGCTTCGCTCCGAGGACTTGTTTCTTTTAACTGTCCCAAAAGTCCGTACAGAACTTGGGAAAAGGGCGTTTAGTTACGCTGCTCAAGCTGCTTGGAACCAGTTGCAGAATGAGCTGAAACTCAGAGAGCTGGTCTCTCTGAACAGACTTAAAGCAACTCTTAAAGACATTGAAGCCGCTGTGTCTGTAAATGTTTAAATTAATGTTGTGATTGTGTGTTTGTTGTTGTCTGTAACTGTGCTGCTGCCTATCTTGGCCAAGACGCTCTTGAAAAAGAGATTTTTAATCTCAATGAGACCTATCGTGGTAAAATAAAGGTTATAAATAAAATTGGTCTCAGTTGGCACAAAGAGGACATGCACAGTAAAACAAACTAAACAAATAACACATTTTAAATACAATTCCTTCATGCAGTCCACCCACACATAATCTCCCCACCTTTGATCAACAGCATATTTCATGTTTTTTTTCTCGCCTTCCTGAAACGTGAAAGTGAATACAAACACATCTTTGTACTTTCTTCAGCTGGGATGGAGGAAAGGTCACACATGTTGTGTAAGGGCTCCACTCCCATGGTTGAACAACACCAATTTTTTCCACTGTCTGAGTTGCCTGATTGCCCAATTTAAGGAAGACTATTTAAGAATAACATCATCAATTCAACACAGGCATTTTCTTCTTCATAGATAGAGTTGCAGCTCCATATAAACAAAATCAATCTCTCCCCCTCTCTCACTTTCTGCCGCTCCATTTACCCGGTCATGGTGGATATCTAGCTGTGTGTTAATAGGCCAAGCCCAATGTGTTGGCATTGATTATTAACCCTTCAGAAAATCCCAGCGGGATGGCTGTGAATGTTAAATAAGATCACACCTCTAATACCTCGCTCACTCTACCA
Source organism: Cottoperca gobio (assembly GCF_900634415.1). NCBI lineage: Eukaryota > Metazoa > Chordata > Actinopteri > Perciformes > Bovichtidae > Cottoperca > Cottoperca gobio. The sequence goes on along the minus strand of NC_041358.1, from coordinate 3,064,940 downwards.
TGTGCCTCTCGATCATGTGCATCTCCTTCCATTCTTCTTGTAAAGTTGCCATTTCCTTCTCCCTTTTCCTGCTTGCTTCTTTGTACATCCATTTTCTCTGTATTTCCCTTTCAGTTTCCTGCATATTTCCTTATTTTTCACTGATTCCTTTTCTCAGCCTCTCTAAACACACACAGACGATAATTTGCGGGCTGGTTATTAACTTGGAATAGACTTGCACGCGCAAAATATTCAAGCCCTAATCTCAAGCATAAAAAAAGCTATCATGCTTGACTTTGTGTGATGTGTTCGAGCCGTGTAAAGGTAAGAACAGACTTTAATACCTGTGGTTGTTGATTTGTGCAATTGTCTTATGCTTGCACTTCTTGTGGGTGGACAAAAGGATGCATGCAGGCTTTACTTGCCAATGTTGTATGAGTTTTGTTTTCTGATATTGGTGCTCACTTTTATTGTGGCCATTTAGACTTTATGGCACTTATCTGCAAAGGGCTCAATTTCATCTGTTCGTGTGTACGTGTGTGTGTGAGCCTGCATTATATGCATGCATTATGTGTGAGGGAGATGGATATTGGCCTACATTGAGCCAGCCTGTACCTTTTGGAGACACCATTTCTGTATATGTGTGCTTTTCTATGTGCCTATAATGATTATATGACTTGTATTTGATGCCTGCAACAGTCATAAAATTAAATTGCAGTCATGAGTGATTGTTGATGCATTATTCTATGCAAATTAAGCGTGGCTGATGTTTGTGCAGGTTGGACGGGGCACTAGTAGAGTCGTCATGGGGCCCCTGGGGCCCATGGCAACAATATGTAATTATTTTACCTTAAAATCAGCTTTTTAAAATCACCTGGGAGCTGGAAGGACTGGGGGAGTGTTGGTGTTTACACCGCTACCGCAAGTGCTTTGGACCGCTGGGAGGAGAAGGTTTCCAGGACTGGGAAGGGGGGAGAATGTACATACATATACTTTTTTCATCTATAATTTTCCCAGCATTCCATTCTGAGGACATTTTAAAATAACCATACACATTTGCTATGATAGACCCATTGTTGGGAAAGTTATATAAAAATCACAGTACTTTATTATATTTTCAGAAATAGTCATCAAAAATAATTAGTTCTAGATCACCTATTACTTTAATATCATTGTGCAGCCTTTGAACAATGCCAAAGACTCCACACCCACCTGCATATTCTGAATTAATAGTGTAGAAAAATGAAAACAGGACACTATTGTTTAAAAAGCAGCCAGTCTATGGTTCGGAGGTATTTATTCACCAGCTTATCAGCTGATCTAGTGGCTCATTCACAAACTCCAACTCTAAACAAAGCCCAGCTAAATCCTGAATGTAGGCTAACCATTGGCTAGCAAGCACAGTGTTTTACAAATGTCTAATTGGATGCAGTTACTTTGGGATTCTTTCAGTTATATGCATATCCCATGCAAAACCTTAACGTGCAGTCAGAGACTTCTGGATCATTGGGCTCAGCGCCTTCTCTTGAAGTCTTTCATCTCCAGCTCTGATTCATATTTTTTGTTTGATGAAGAATCTCTTTGGTAATGTCAATACGTCCCTTCTCATTTTAGAAATTTGTTGAATCACCATAATTATTAATTTTACAAACCAAAGCTATTATTCTAATTTAGGATTAATAGATGTTAATTTCACTTGAGGAGTTTAATAGCTACCTTTGCAAACATTTTGGAATGCTTGTTAATTCATGTATTTCTATTTGAGCATTAGGCAACATTTTGAAGTCTTATGAGCTTGCTGATCTGAGGTCAATGCATAATTAGCTGCAGTGGCGGGCCGTGCATTTCACACCTAGGTCTTCAGTGATGTCCTACACAGTCCTACCTGAATTATTCCACCTCTTAATACCATCATTATGACGCCATGGCTATAGAAACTATGCATTTAGACAGAAACGCAGTATAACTGGGTGTTGCATCACCTTAACATAGTCAAGTACAACAGGGCTATATTAATATTTCCGAAGCATTTATAATCAATAAATCCGCATTTACATTTAAGAGTGTTAAACTACCAGCTTTAAGAGCGCAAGGATACTGTCAAAACTTAAAAATAAAAGGCACTTTTAAGGGATTAGTCTACAAAGTTTTATTAAATCCACTAAAAGTATGTGAGCTTTAACAAGTGTGTTCACTAAACAGCGCATTGTCGCACCTAAAGCAGTTTCATTTAAGAAACGTGACTAATAAAGACACAAAAACTATTCACTGAAAATAAAAGAAAACAAACAAATAATTTGCATTTGTTCATGAGGATATATTTGCGACAGTGGTGAAAGTGTAGTCCTAGCCTTGAATGTCCACTTTGATAAAGGTTAAACCAAAACAATTCAACAAGTCTCATTGAGTACTTTTACTGCACAGCTGAGCCAGTGCACCACACACATCTCTACATCTCTTGCAGAAGCATCAAACATTTTATATATTTGTCAAAAAACAAAATGCTTGTTACTCACCAAAACAACTTATTATTTGAACACAAAATCCATCCTCCTTTCTTTCCTCAAGAAGACTTCAATGACTCTGTTGTACAGTTTATCTGTGCGTAGTTCCACCAATAAGTCATTTTCTATAGACATAGAGGCTCATGCTGAAAGCCGAGTCTGTCCAGTAGCATTTCTGCCATAAGTTTTAATCCGCTTTAAGGCCGAGAATGACCGCTCGGCAGAAGCAGTGGACAAAGGGATAGACTCGCTAACGTCGGAGTTGGCCTTTCTCTTCTAACGATATCTAGCTTTTCTTGAAAGGTTTGTCTCGAAAATGGCGTTGTAATGATATCTGCGACCAAATCGATATCTTCTCCTCCTTCAGCCATTGTGGGTTGAAAAAACAGTTTGTAGAAATCTACACAAACTAGCTTGTTCAAGGTCAGTTGCTAGCTCTGCATAGCTCTGCCTCTCAATAGTGCGTATCTAATCAAAAGACGTGGACGTGCTGATGTTATCGTACACCTGCTAGCTGGCCCTGATGTCGCCAACTCAAAATCTGATTGGTTAACGCCACAGTTTTGTCTCCGTTCACTTTAAGCTACAGGCGCCCGCACTGTTGATTCTGAAGGCCTAAGGGCAGATTTCTTGGACCCTGGCAACACATTATGGCTGAAATATGATTGGATAAAAGCTCTAACATAAAGGCCAGACCTCCAAATCTCGATCTGAGGCTGGAAGCAGCGCAACCAAGAGGAAAGCTATGAAATGAAGAGAATAGACTATGGGGAATAATTTAATACATATTTGTGAAAAAAATTATTTCAAAATGTAATTTATATTCTGATGATGTTTAGGCCAGCAGAGAAGGCCTTGCTGGCCCTGACGGCCCGCCACTGATTAGCTGTTGCCTTAGTAAATTAAATGATTGCGCGCACATTGTGAGTAAAATTATTTGTGCTGCACTTTCATTTATTTCAATTTAGCCCTTAAAATGTACAGTACAGGAGTAACTAGTGTTTGTAAATAAACGTGCATGTGCATAGAACTGGTGGGCACAAGCATCATTCTCATTACACAACATGTAGCGCTAGCAAAGCAGTGGGTGGTGCGGCTTCTCCATAGATTGATAAAAATGACCTGATCAACAAAATGGTGATCCACCCAAATTGTAAGGAAATATAATTGTGTTTCTTGATCTCACTAATGTAAATACATAAATGACTGGACAGTTATCTGGGAACCTTAGCTAGTTAAACATTTCTGCAAACAACTTTCAACAACACTTACAACCTGCAACTGTACACCTGCCAGGCTGACAGGAACACCCACCAGGCCAAAACAAATCTTTAATGCCAAAAACAAAGGTAGTGTTTCCCCTACTGTATATATTCACACGCATTGCACCACCTTGAACTGCAACGGAGCACCACCGTGAGTCCATGAGGAGGCGAGTGTCTGAGGTTAGTTCACATGCCTGTAATAACAGCAGGACAGTTGAGTGTCTGTTATCTAAACTGCTTAAGACAGTTGAACAAGGGAAGTGAAGATAATGTTGTCGGTATTCTACAGGTTACAAACAGCTGATGGATTCTGTGTTTTTGTTAGGAAATCAGTGCCACGATTCTCTTCTACTTCTCTCCCATCTATTTGTACACCATCTTACCAAACAATATTGCCCCATGGTTAGGAAGCGTATCTTGCCCACCAGCAGCTATGTGTCGTACTCTGTGACGTCAGCTGGGTTACTCCTATTATCTGTCAACAGTGCCCATTAAAGCCTTATTTTTACGCTTAACCCATATAAAGTGCTGTGTAAATAGACTGCAAATATGAAAATAAAATGTGAGAATGCAAAAAGTAAAATGATGTGCAATGTAAAGGTAGTATGTAAAATTAAAATATAGAAAGAAAATCCAAAATAGAACAGGTCAACCTAATATTGTCAAAGTGATAGAGTTAGATATAGCTTAGCATAGCTGTTAACTGCATATGACAGTCTTGAGAAGCAGAACAGACATGTGGTTATTGTCATCAACCATATAGAAGCAGAACACACAATAAGTCTACACACACTGCCTTTCAATTCAATGTTACAGCAGGCCACCAGCTAATGTGAAGGTTAGGGACATTTTAAGTGCTCACAGCTTCTCTGCAGGAAACCACCTAATAGTTTTTCCGATCTGTGCGTTAGGATTTTCTAAAGCCCCTTTAACACATGCTCTGCGGCTATCTGAATATTACCATGCCAGCTCGCGAGTACAAAGTCTGTGTAAGGTCCGATTGAGCCAATGTGTAAATTATCACCATTTTCTATCACCTGCCTCCTGCATGCTCTACTCAGGCGACAACCATTCGTTACATCATGCAAACACAAATTAGACATTCATTTCCATCAAGTTGTATGATAATATTTCACAATTTAATTAATAAGTGAAATAATTCTGCACTCTAAATACATAAGCTGTTTGTGAAACCATGGTAGTGCTGTACACCTGTCACAATGTGCTCGGAAATACTAACGCAAGTGTAGATAACTTTTTCTTTGCAGGCATTATTTAAAATAAATTATATTTCTTGGCTTTCTTTTTGTTTCTTTGCAAACAATTTGAATTAAAATGTTTTGGTATTTATGAAGCAATACAACCTCACAGGGTCACTAGCATGGTTCTAGACCTTCAGTACGGTTTGTAATATAGATTCCTTCAACTGATTACAGTACATGGTTCGACCATTCTGCCCCATATTACCATGGGAATAAGATGGTTTCTTTAATTTGTTTCATTGTGCTACAGTAGGACATACTATATGTTGGAGGAGGTAGGAGGTTAAGCTGATGTAACACTTGCAAATGGTAGGATAGATCGAGAAAAACCTTAGAAAACCCAAAAAGAAGTATCAAAACTTTAGACATTTTGATTGATTTGTACTTTTACAAAGTTTAATTGGCAGTGACATCTCGCAGTGCTCATATTGCATCATGTCTGTTTTATTAATTTCTCCTAAACTAACGGATAAAACAGTATATTATGATTAGAAAGAATAGAGAACATACTCCTTACAGTTAGTATGTAGCATAGAATTGGGACACAGCCTTTGAGTTTATTCATGCTGAGAAAATAAGATTATAGTGGCTAGTTTGACTCTTTGTTTTGGACTGTATATCCACCTATTTACCACTGAATGAAACCTGAACTGGGAACATAAATAAAGGGCATGCTGGCCACAGGAGAGGCCTAACAGCTGATCGGCTTTAGCATGTTTTCTATGGCATCTCATGCTCATATAAAAACACAAATTTATAAATTTGTACCAGTGTCAACACTCACAGATTTCCATTTCTTTTGTTTATCAAATTCCAGTTTAATGTCCACAGATGTCACTGTGGGGTGAACCTCTGAACCTTTAATACCATCACATCCATGAGTGTGTTAGCCTTAGATAAGGTGGATAGGGACTATAGAAAATAAAATCAGCTTTTTCCTTGATATTTCATATATGCCTTATCCTCTGCAATCGCTCCGTCGACCAGGCTCCACATCTTGGTGAGCGTGTGTGGTTCAGTATCATGGGCTTTAATAGCTTCATGAAAGTTGTAATCCTCCCTCTGCACCATCATTGATCCTTGTGTAAAGGTTTGTCTAATTCCCTCTATCACACACTCATACAGTCAACACACTATAGTACATACACACACATTGACGCAACTATGCACAGTCATAGTAATAGACCAGAGATTCCATAGTGCTCAGAAGACATTTCATTGCAGGGATGGAAAAAGTACTAGAAAATTGTAACTCAAGTAAAGGTATTGTTACTTTAAGTCATTTCTACTCAAGTAAATGTTGAAGTACTTATATAAAAATGTATTTAAACGTAAATGTTAGGTCAGTTAGTTACTCAGCGTAAACCTTGCTTCTGTAAGTGTGTGGAGTGGAGGATTTACTTTTTTGTCAGACGGCACTTTGCAGCCAGTGCATTAACTATCAGTTATAAATAGTGGCCTTTCTATAATTAACCAGAAAAATGAACAACAATAAATAAAAAGGGCTATGTAGCGGCAGGTGCAACAAACTTATCAAGCAAGGATGCCTTCCACTTCTTATAAAAAGAAGAGCAAAATTAAGCATCACCAAAGCAGACAACAAAGAAATGTATACAAAATATAAACTCCACAGCTGCTACAGCCACAAGCATATATTTAAGCAAAAAGAGAGCTGCACAGTTTGAGAACACACACACACACACACACACACACACACACACACACACACACACACACACACACACACACAAACACACACACACACACACACAATGCTAGGTTGCTAGGCAGCACAGTGGTTGTTTATATTGTCATCTGGAGAAAGAGTTACATTCATTAGTATTATTGTTGTACTCACCTGTTTGAAATGCATTCTGCATGCCTTGCTTTGCATAGTCGTCAACAATCTGCTCTAGATTCAACTGTTCTCATTCATTGTTAAGGCCAAATACTGTACCACTACAACCAGTCCACTCAGTGTCTGTCCCACTATAACCAGTCTACTCAGTCTATGTCCCACTATAACCAGTTCACTCAGTGTTTGTCCCACTATAACCAGTTCATCAGTCTCTGTCCCACTATTTTTCAGGGAAAGTTGTCTGCTATTTGAAACCTCTACAGGTCGGTATTACTCAGACATGTTAGTCATGTTGAAAATAGATACTGCAGTTCCCCATGAAAAACACAATTCACACTTCCTGATGAATACAATCCTTTCCATCTACACACACACAATTCCCCAAGTTGAAAGACATCTTCCTTTAGCATCAAACTCCTTTCGAAAGCTATTACTCATGCAATTTCCTGACTTCCTCTAAATGAATTTAAAACTGCATTTGCTTCCACTTTGGTATAATCACTCTTGAGCCTGTCGAGTGTGCTCGTCTTTTTTCCACCGTAAACCTGTTCATTAACAGATTGATTCACCCTGAAAGTCAGGAAAAGTTGACAGATACACATCATGAAACAGAAAACACGTCATTTACAAAGTTGTTGTGAGTGTGTGTGTAAGATGGAAGTTGTTTGTATGATTTGAATGTACTGTATAATTTTATGCAATGCAATCACGCCCCACCTAACCCTCCTGTGCAACCCACTGATACACTGTAGTCACTGCTCACCTGGCTCTGTTTGATGTCAAAGCGCCCCCCAGGGTCATGACAAACATTAGGCATTATGATGAAACCTGTGCACATGTGCATGCATGCACCAATATGCAAATGCTTTTTGAAGTCATCCTAGCTGCAGGCATTGGAGAGACTGATAGCAATAGAGCTCTTTAATCTTTAAAACGCAAGATGTTATGCTGTGTCTTTGTAGCTACTCTAACGCAAGCTATCAATCTCTGCCCAGCTGCTAATAAAACTGCTTAATATCACACATGTTGAGAGCTGAGAAGTTTGGAAATCAAATATAGTTGGGAGACATCTCTGGAAATGTCGTTGTTAACCCAAGTACTTGTGATCATGAACTAAAAGCGGGAAAGTAATCGAGAGGAAATGAAAAGGAAAAGTACTGAAAAGAAACATTATAAAAGCACACACATCAGTTGCACAACTTTCATAACTGCAACTAACAGATCAGCGCTTTCTGCAGATTCCCAGAGGAAAACAACGCCCTGATGCTCATTACAAGTGATAATGACAACATATGGCACTGAAAACAGATGTATACACAGACATATAACCTCTGACTGTACAGACCTACATCAATATACATCGATAAATTTCACTGTCATCTATCTTGCCTGTTTGTTGCCTTTCTATGCTCTACAGAAATCAGTGGCGGGCCGTGCATTTCACACCTAGGCCTTCAGTGATGTCCTACACAGTCCTACCTGAATTATTCCACCTCTTAATACCATCATTATGACGCCATGGCTCTAGAAACTATATATTTAGACAGAAACGCAGTATAACCGGGCGTTGCAACACCTTAACATTGTCATTAATATTTTAATCTCCATTTCGATCTCTTCTCCCATCACTTCAGCAATAGCATAAATCAGGTTGTTTTGAATTTTGCATGACGTACCAGTAAACACTTTGTTTGTGGACAGGTGGTAATGCAAATCTGTGTTTTTTTCAGCAAGAAAAGAAAGAAGCTCCACGTAGTTTCTTCTGTTTGTGGACTCGGCGCTTTCATCGTGTCCCCTAAATGAAAGTTCCTGTTTATCCAAAAACAGGACACAATCAATCAGTCTTTTCAATATTTCCCTATTTTTGTTAACCCTTTTGTTGTGGAGCTCCGTTTCCCTGCGCACTTGTTCGTTGAGCTGTAGATCCACTCGGGTGTCCCCAAAGGTTTTCAAAAGCACCGTTGCTTGTAAGTGCCCAGCCGTGCTTTGGTGTCTCGTTGCTGTCTTGTTTAGACAACTCAAGTTTGCAAACCCTGTGTGGCTCCAAACACCAAATTGATCAGTTGTAAATAGCAGGCATTCCCAGCAGTACAATGTGCAGTGCCTCTCGGAGGCTGTGAGCCGGGGGTACCGCTCGTAGTTAGTGAATTGAAAGTGGCGGACAAACCCTGTGATAGGCTCGCTAGCGTCGGGGTTGGCCGTTCTCTTCTCACAATGTCTATCTTTTCTTGAAAAGTTTGTCTTGAAAATGGAGTTGTAATTATATCTGCTACCAAATCGATCTCTTCTCCTCCTTCAGCCATTGTGGGTTGAAAAAAAACAACTTGTAGAAATCTACACAAATTAGCTCCTTCAAGTTCAGTTTGCTAGCTCTGCATAGCTCTGCCTCTCAATAGTGCGTATCCAATCAAAAGACGTGCTGATGCTATCGTATGCCTGCTAGCTGGCCCCGGTGTCGCCAACTCGAAATCTGATTGGTTAACGCTACAGTTTTGTCTCCGTTCACTTTAAGCGACAGGCGCCCGCACTGTTGATTCTGAAGGCCTATGGGTAGATTTCTTAGACCCTGGCAACACATTATGGCTGAAATATGATTGGATAAAAGCTCTTACATAAAGGTAAGCCCTCCAAAACTCGATCTGAGGCTGGAAGCAGCGCAACCAAGAGGAAACCTATGAAATTAAGAGAATAGACTACTGATGATGTTTAGGCCAGCAGAGAAGGCCTTGCTGCCCCTGATGGCCCACCATTGAAATAAATGCATGTATCTCTGTGTATGAAGGTCATTTTATTGACTTACTCCGTTTTCCTGTTGTTAAGCAGTGTAAGATTTATTTCTAGTGATGTTAGCGGCGGCATGGCTCCATGGAATATTGAATTGGAATATCTCAAAAACTATTGAATGGTTTTCTGTGAAATATTCTAAAATAATCTGACTGAAACCAAAGAGCCACAGGATGAACTGTAATAACTCTACTGATCAATTGAAATTGGCTGTGGCACTATCACCTCAACATTTCAGGTCATCCAACACTTTGATTTATGGCCAAATACATGCAAAACAATATTAACATCAGTTTTAGCTGTGCTTTTTGTTTGATTGGCAAATGCAAGCATACTACACTGGACTAAGATGGGAAACATGGTAAAAACGACAAATTAGCATATTAACATTGTAATTATGAGCATGTTACATGCTGACATTAGCATTTCGCTCAAGATACTGCCTCACTAGTGTAGATGTAGACTTCAGTCTTGTTTCATGTTCTGGGTCGTATGGAAGCAGCTTGTAACCTCATTCAATTCAACCCTGCTTCAAGGCCTGTACAATTAAATAAGAATCACATTGTTCCCATCTCCCAAATCAAATCAAATGTATTTATACAGGCCAATATCACAAATGACACATTTGTCTCAGTGGGCTTTACAGACTGTACAGCATACGACCCCCTCTGTACTTAGACCCTCGCACCGCACAAGGAAAAATTTAGGATCCTGGTTACCTCCCGCTGGAGCCCCCCATTGTTAGCCGTTTAGAACACTACAGAACTAGCACACAGAATCCTTGCAAAGATTGTTTTCTTTTGTATTTGTTTTTATTCTCAAGTTATACATTTTTAAGTGGATTTGTTTATCAGTTTTAGGGCATATGTATTTTTTTGCCATCTATTATTAGAGTATTTTATTTGGCAAGACCCATACATTGTGTCTTATTCTTTGCTACAGGCTTTAAACAACTTTAGATTGCTGCTCTGTGCTTTAGCTTTCAGATTCAATAAGGCACCTTCTCATTTGGAGACGGAATGCCGTTTCCAGGGGGGGTTCTAGTCAAATAGTCAAAATACACATTTGCCCTACCTTATCACCAATCTAGAGCGAATACATTCCATATCAAACAATCTTGATATTTGTGACTCATCACTGATCATCGCTGTCACTTTGAAAAGTGAGATTTCAAGAGTCAGCACATGGAATGTGATTGTGTCTTATACCTATATATGTGTCTTATATGAGTTTTATATTATATATATATTAGTTTTTAGTTTTAAATCAGTACATAACCACAATGAAATAACTAAAGAGGATTGAGTTTGCAGTAGTACTTGTTAAATGGGTGTTCAGGTAAATGTTTCGTCAATAGCTGTCTTCACTTTGAAGTAATCTGGATGGCTTGCAGAACTAGCTCTGAGCATTCTTCCACTTGTTTTTTACACTGCTGTGAATACAACAATAATGTTTTATTCTGAAGTCATAACCCAGGGCCTTCGAAGGGGAGCTCTAGATGGATGGGTCGAGCACTACAGTGCCACAGAGGATGACTGGATTACAGGGTGACTGGAGCTACAGTATCATGGCTGCTGTTGAAATTTTCAGCATCCTCACTGTGTGTTTGTGTGGCTGGCAGAGATTCATGGCGAAAGCATGACTGTGTGTTTATTGCTGGGTCTCCCAGGGCATCACACGCTGGGCTGGAGGAGCATGGCTATCAGTCAGTGTGACACGCACACAAACACGGACATATGGGTGCTTCCCTGCAAATAAACACAAGCTCACACTAAGGCTGCTCCCTCTTAGTCGACTAATCGGTCGTGTTTGTCTTAGTTGACTTATATTTCGATAATCAATAAGTCATTTGTTCATGCCTAATGACTTATTTCCAAGAAACTTGTGAGCACATCTTTAAACACAAAATTTAAAGTGATACTTTTGCATGATTATTTGTGTGGAAACTAAGTTTTACCAACCTGTCAATTAAATCAACTAATCGATCGAATGATATGAGTGTATGGGTGAGTTGACAGGTCGAGGACAGCCCTAACATATACACATGCACACATCATTTTTAAGTACATTGACCTGTACATAGGTGTGCATAGAAACATAGGCCCATACCCCATCATTTGCAGGCCATGATACGTCCAGTGTATGTTCAAACTGGTTTTAGTTTATCGGTTGTTTTTCTCCCAACCTGCCTCCACGTCCTCTCTGCAGTCTGTTGATTGATTCACACTGCAGCACAGGTGTCAGTAATGATGTACCAAGAAGCAGAACAAGATAACAACTTGATTTAGTCTAGCAAGCAATTTCTGCTCCATCACATACATGAAGCCACTTTGTCAGATAATCTAAAGGTGTTTTTACAGAGGGTTCCAGAAGAAATATCAAAGCCCAGAGGCTGTCTTTCCTTCAGTTCTGCTCATTTTGGAACACAGTTACTGTATCAGACCAAGACTATCTCGAGATTTCTAATTATGGCTGTTGTGATGGATGTATCCCCCTGTTTGTGTGTGTGTGTGTGTGTGTGTGTGTGTGTGTGTGTGTGTGTGTGTGTGTGTGTGTATAAAAATGGGGCAGTATCTCCTTTGCTTCAGTGTGCGTGTTTGTGGCTGCAGCCGCTGTGCAGTTAATGTTGTATATACTGTACATCTCTCGGCTGTCTGCTTTCTGCTGTTGATTCTATAAGAAGTGGCAGGTTATTTAATTTATGTTGCTTGATAATGCTTGTTGTACCCGCTGTGGTGTCCATAGACTTTTTGTTATTTGTTGGAAAATGGTTGTATAATTAATAATGAGTTGTACACACGGGCTGCAAATTGCTGTTTATTGGAATGGAACTTGTTTTTTGTTTAGTTATAAGGACTCATATTGCTGATGTTGTTGCACTAGTGTATACATTGGCAGTTGTGCAAGACAATAAACATTCCTTGAATTTAATGCAATTTATTTTACAGCCTAAATGTGTTATTTAATTTAACAGTAGTATCATATATCATCATACAACATTTTTTCTTTACACCTCTTTTTTGAAAATGTACATTTTAACTGACCTACTTTTTGCTTTTATCTAAATACATTTTATCACAACTTGCTTTTACTTGAATAACATTTCCTAAAAACATTGTAGTACTCTTTCCATTCCTCATGCTATCAAGTGCATCACATAACACTCTAAAATAACAGAATAAAACTGATTGTTAGTGTAACATAAACTCAAGCTCAGTGTTAGTTCCACAATAAGGTTATTAATAGTTATTAGTTCGCTGATTGACATAGGAATCAACTAAATGAATGTGAATGTAATACATTCTGTTTCTCTCTTGCATTCATCTTATTTTTGTCTCTGTCTGCAGCCAGTTCAATGTTGGAAGTTTCTTTTTTGGGGGAGCAGCAACAAAGAGCAAGAATAAAACTTAGAAAAGAAAGAGAGAGGGGAGGGCTGCCAGGTGGACCAGTCAATGTTTTGACAGTTTACCCACTGCACAGTACAGTCATGGCAGCAGCCTGTCACTCTCAGATACTCTCCTGAGGCCCATTTATGTCTGTGTCTCTCCTGCTTTTTCTCTCCTGGTTTGTGTTCTTCTCCTCCATTTCTTTCCATCCTTACACTGGCTTATCGCTTATTCATCACACACATGTCTCTCTTCTCTCCCTCCTTCTTCCGTCTCTTTCAAGTTTTAAGCAGAGACAGCTAGAGAGAGAGAATGAGCTCCTGATATGATGTTTGTCTCACTCCACATCCAAACCTCCTTCTGTGCTTTAGAGTTCCTGACAAGGCTAAAATATCCAACATACGTTGTCATCGTTTATATCCAGATTGTCTCCCTGTCTCTATTCTAAAATCTTATTCTATATTCATACCACACTGGCTGTTTAAGGTTTCAACACAAATAGTTTACACAATGTCAGAATTTTAATACAGAACTTTAATACTTGGTCAGTAGAAAACCAGCCTAATTAGCCCTGAAGCAAAAATGTTACTGAACAAGGCAAATCTGTTCATTATACTCTTTGATACAGTTGTGCAATTATTAGTGCAAGTTGACCTGGTAAAATAGATGATCCATATGATTTAAAATATTCAAGTTACATCTATATTACAAAGCTTTTATACAACAATACCATTATTGCCTTCAAATACATTTACATGTGGTGTTAGCATGTGATCTGCTCATGGACATTGGATCTGAATGAGGAAACTACTCTGGGTACCTTTAATGCAGATGTAAATGCATGCCTAACAATGAAGTGAGCCAGACTATGTGGAGGTGGTGTGATCAGATTTTGTGATCAGGTGAAAATGCAATCTGTGCAGTTTGGTCACAAGATGAAGGATCATAATCATAAGTCCACCTTTTCATGCTATTCCGAGCTGCCTGTCAAATAACTATAGATGGCCTCTACCTTGGCAGAGGAAAAGTACTTACCAGGCTGATATAGCAGCCTCTGTTTAGAAGCCTCTGGATGGGGCACAGCCAAGACAAGAAAGACTATTATTGGCTACCATGCAGATACGATTTATTTGCAATGAGCTTGTAACAGTCTGGCTCTACTGATTAGTTTGTTAGGTTACCTTTTAACATTAACCTATTTAGCAGGGCTTTGTAAGAGTAGCCTAGGAATGCCTTTGGTTACTATCTCACACTGCAAGTTATGGCAGTCCCTTGAGGGTATCCCTTTAAAATCATTCTGCAATTCTCTTTGAAACTCTTTACATATTGTCTAGAAACAGTCCTCACATGGACATGACAAGTAAACCCACACACAAAGTTAGGCAAAGCTGTATTTTGTGTATAATCACTTTTGCCCATTTTATGTATTATAGCTCAGGTTTCCACACTATAATGCCTCTGTGCAGGCTGTGACCATGTTCCAGATCAATGTTACAGTACAACAGCACTTGGCTGAGGTCAGGGTGAGTCACATTTATAACTCACCAGTGTGAAATGAAGATCTACGAGCTCAATAATACTTTTTAAAGTTAATTTTAAAGCCTTACATTTGAAACGAAGTTGGAGTTTATAATGCCCTGGTATTTTTCAGTGCTTGTCCTAATAAATATACCATATACAGTAACAAAGGTAGTTTATTGTTGTATTTTTAGTTGTGTATAATCGCCTGAAACTAAGAATAGGTGTGTTTTTGTTACCTTACAATGAGCACTTCAAATCTACATATGGAGCAGATCCTTTTCTTGGGAGTCCGCAATGTTTCTACAGTAGCTCAGAACGGACAAACTTTGGCCACTGTAGTTCTCCGACACGCTTGTTAAGGGAAATTCAGTTTGTTGCAATCTGCAACCTCACTGCTATATACGCTAGATCAGGGGTCGGCAACCTATGGCTCGCAGACAATTTTGAGCTCTGTTTCGCTAAGGACGGGGCTTCGCTCCTGACAAACACACGTAGACACACGTGCACACACACCTACAGTCAGAGACAGAGTGGAGGAAAGGAGAGTAACAAGGAAATACATTTGCAAATATTTGGCTTTTAAGGCTCTCCCAGTCAAATAGGTTCCCGACCCCTGCGCTAGATCCTACACACTGAACCTTTTAACAACATAGATATGAATGACATTTTGAATGGATTCTTTTGTCCAGTGTTGGACTACACATTGTATACATATATACTTACACTCATACATACACATGTACAATATGTACATGTCATGTACAACACACACATACAGACACATGCAAATACACATGTAAATAGTCAACAAATGCTTCAACTCGACATTCTGTGTGCAATACATGTGTTGCATTGCTTTTCCTATAGCATGTAAAAATGTCTTTATTGTCCTAGATAAACATATAATAGTAAATGTCATTTAAATTACCTTTGCTTATTAACTGCCAACCGGCTTATATCCGTTTCTTGAAAAATGTCCATTATAAGGTATAATGCATTACCATGCATTGGTAACCAATAATTTATATCTTTTCATTACTACTTTAAGAACAAAAAAAGTCAATACTAGATTAAAGAAGTTGTTGAAAAGGATATTCTGAAACAAATTGCTTCTTTCCATGAGAGTCCGTAAGAACCCAATCTACTGTATAGCTTCAACAGAATCCCCTGGGGAAGTTAGCTTCACTGTATAGAGCTGCTACCGCCGGCTGCTAATAGCAGTATTGATCAGAGGGACATTGCTGTGGCAGAAAGCACGGTGGCTATGTAATTACCTGTAGGTTTTCACACTCCAAGGAGGTGAGTTTACGCGTGTGTGAGTGCGTGTAAAGCGTGTCAGGTGATCGATGCATGTGCGCTCAACTGAAATTGAAAGTGGATGACTTGCCTCGGCACGTTATACCATAGAGAACTAAACTACATTAATGTCTCTGTCCCCAGTTTATTACAAGCTTGTGTAATTACCAAGCCGGGGAGTCTGAGGAGGTGAAGAACTCACAGGGGGGAAAGCGGAGTAGTAAGTGGATGCATGCTGGCTAAAGGAATCCTTGATTAATGCCATATAGGTATAGTCCTAATAATGAATAAAGAGAAGCAGCAGAAACTCATTTATCTAAATGTCACACAACCAATCTACGAAAAAAACTTAGCATACACATGACATTTGTAGATATGTAAACATATTTCACATCATGCTACATTAAACAAATGACCCCATAACAAGACAATATACTAGTACAAGAGCAAATATTTGTTCGTATAACATGTAGCCTTTGGGAACTATGTATGACGTGTTGTGCATAAGAACACTTATGCTGAGGTGACAAATAACATTGAACAAAATGTTAATATGGTTACATTTAGTTTATCCATCCATTCATCCATCCATCCATCATCTACCGCTTATCCGGGGTCGGGTCGCGGGGGCAGCAACTCCAGAAAGGAACCCCAAACTTCCCTTCTCCGGGACACATACTCCAGCTCCGACTGGGGGATCCCGAGGTGTTCCCAGGCCAGTGAGGAGATATAATCTCACCACCGAGTCCTGGGTCTTCCCCGGGGTCTCCTCCCAGCTGGACGTGCCTGGAACACCTCCCTAGGGAGGCGCCCAGGTGGCATCCTTACTAGATGCCCGAACCACCTCAACTGGCTCCTTTCAACGTAAAGGAGCAGCGGCTCTATTCCAAGTCTCTCACGGATGGCTGAACTTCTCACCCTATCTCTAAGGGAGATGCCAGCCACTCATCTGAGAAAACCCATTTTGGCCGCTTGTACCTGTGATCTCGTTCTTTCGGTCATGACCCAGCCTTCATGACCATAGGTGAGGGTAGGAGCGAAGATCGACCGGTAGATTGAGAGCTTTGCCTTCTGGCTCAGCTCTCTTTTCGTCACAACGGTGCGGTAAAGCGACTGCAGGGCGGCCCCCGCTGCTCCGATTCTCCAGCCAATCTCTCGCTCCATCGTCCCCTCAATCGCGAGCAAGACCCTGAGGTACTTGAACTCCTTCACTTGGGGTAAGGGCTCATTCCCTACCCAGAGTAGGCAATCCACCGGTTTCCTGCTGAGAGCCATTGCCCCAGATTTTGAGGTGCTGATCCTCATCCCAACCGCTTCACACTCGGCTGAGAACCGATCCAGTGACTGTTGAAGGTCACAGACCGATGATGCCATAAGGACCACATCATCTGCAAAGAGCAGCGATGAGATTGTCAAGCCACCAAACTGCAACCCCTCTCCTCCACGACTACGCCTCGATATCCTGTCCATGAAAATCACGAACAGGATTGGTGATAAAGCGCAGCCCTGGCAGAGGCCAACATTCAATGGGAACAAGTCCGACTTACTGCCGAGTATCCAGACACAACTCTCGCTTTGGGCGTACAGGGATTGGATGGCCCTCAGAAGTGACTGCCTCACCCTATACTCCCGCAGCACCTCCCACAGTATCACCCGGGGGACCCGGTCATACGCCTTCTCCAGATCCACAAAACACATGTAGACCAGATGGGCGTACTCCCAGGCCCCCTCCAGGATCCTTGCGAGAGTGAAGAGTTGGTCCGTTGTTCCACGACCAGGACGGAATCTGCATTGTTCCTCTTCAATCAGAGGTTTGACTATCTGCCGAACCCTCCTTTCCAGTACCTTGGAGTAGACTTTACCAGGGAGGCTGAGAAGTGTGATATCCCTGTAGTTGGCACATACTCTCTTGTCCTCCTTTTTAAATAGGGGAACCACCACCCCGGTCTGCCAACCCCTAGGCACTGTCCCAGACTTCCACACAATATTGACGAGGCGTGTCAACCATTACCAAAGCCTTCAGCATTTCTGGATGGATCTCATCAACCCCTGCGGCTTTACCACTGTGGAGTTGTTTGACTACCTCGGCAACTTCTGTCAGCGAAATTGACGATGATCCCCCATCACTTCCAACTCTGCCTCTACAATAGAGGGCGTGTTAGTCGGATTCAGGAGTTCCTCAAAGTGCTCTTTCCACCGCCCGATAACCTTCTAAGTCAGCTGGGTCCCACCCTTGCTATACACAGCTTGGATGGTTCCCCGCTTCCCCCTCCTGAGGTGCCGGATGGTTTTCCAGAAGCACCTTGGTGCCGACCGAAAGTCCTTCTACGTAGCTTCTCCAAACTTCTCCCACACCTTCTGCTTTGCCTCTGACACGGCAGAGGATGCCAACCTTCTAGTCCTTCGGTAACCTGCAAATGTTTCCGGAGTCTTCCCGGATAACATAACCCGGAAGGACTACTTCTTCAGTCGGACGGCTTCCCTGACCACCGGGGTCCATCACGGTGTTCGAGGGTTACCGCCCCTTGAGGCACCTTGAGACCACAGCTCATCACTGCAGCTTCAGCAATAGAGGTTTTTGCCCACTCAGGTTCAATGCCCCCAACCTCCACAGGGATGTCTGAAAAGCTCCGCTGGAGGTGTGAGTTGAAGATCTCCAGGACAGGGGCTTCCTCCAGACATTCCCAGTTCACCCGCACTACCCATTTGGGCTTACCAGGTCTATCCAGAGTCTTCCCCATCCCTTGATCCAGCTCACCACCAGATGGTGATCAGTTGACAGCTTCGCCCCTCTCTTCACCCGAGTGTCCAAAACATGCGGCCTCAGATCGGATGATACGATTACAAAATCGATCATTGACCTTTGGCCTAGGGTGCTCTGGTACCACGTACACTTATGAGCATCCTTATGTTCGAACATGGTGTTTGTTATGGCCATTCCATGAATAGCACAGAAGTCCAACAACAAACGACCGTTCGGGTTTAGATCAGGGAGGCCGTTCCTCCCAATCACGCCTCTCCAGGTGTCTCCATTGTTTCCTACGTGTGCGTTGAAGTCTCCCAGAAAGACTACGGTGTCCCCTACTGGAGCCCCCTGCAGGGCTCCATTCAGGGTCTCCAAGAAGGCCGAATACTCCAAACTGTGGTTTGGGGCATAGGCACAAACAACAGTCAGAGTTTTTGCCCCCCATAACCCGAAGGCGTAGGGAGGCGACCCTCTAGTCCACCGGGGTGAACTCCAACATAGCGGTGCTTTGCCGGGGACTTGTGAGTACCAGTTTGGCTCCTCGCCTGAGACCAATTTACCTTGGGAGACAAAACAGCTCTCAAGTTCATAGGGACATACAAACCTCTCCACAACGATAAAGTGGTGGTTCCCAGAGAGGCATTTAGTTTATATTGTCAAACAATTGCAGTGGCAACATAACTTCCCATTGGGCCCACACACTCTTACTGTGTAAACTCAAGTGTTCACCAAATGGTATACAATCTACTCATATGTGAGCATTTGAATGAGTGAACGAGTCTCAGCCATCTTCACAGCCCCTATTCCCACCGGCTCCACATAAATAACTTTCTACTGTAATTTGCACTGAGCTGTGCAAAGCGACTGTACCGACTTTTTGTTTATTTATGCGTGTGGGGGCAGAAATTATGCCAGGGAAATTCCAAATGTTTTCTAAAAGGTAAAAAAAAAAGAAGAATAATGACTGTGAAACTTGGGAACCTACTTTCTTTTACAGCAAAACAACACACAGCCTTTCAACAGCAGCCAGCAGCAGAACGCATGCCTGCCCACTAGCAGCTAAGCATTTAGTTGGAACGTGTCAAACTATCGTCACCAGCCATCACGGCAAACAGTTTGATGTAGGTTTACATCAAAATGACAGGCAGCAGAGACATCTGTTCTGATGGTAAGTGACACACACACACACACACATGCTTCCCGTCGAGCGCCTCTAGCACCAGCCCTCATCAACACTGCTGATTTGTTGTCGTGGCAGCTCTCAGCCATGTTCCAGGCTGATTGGCTGTGTAACCTTTTGAGTTGATGTCTGACTGTCTTGTCACATCTTAGCAACAATCACAACCCTCTTCCATCAGCTCGCACAACATTGACATTTGTCTGTCTTGTCATCTCTTAGCTCAGCGCTGTAAGAAATTATAGATTTTGGGTGTTACATAAGGAGAAAAGTGTGATGGGGTGAGTAAATCAGCAGGAACAGAGAGAGCAGTAGAGACTTTTAACGTTCTTAAATTAAACATTTTACGGCCAGAGAGAGGAATAGCACAGACCAGACACTCGCTACAAACTACTAAATATATCCCCTGATGCACACACCAAGCTCGTCTGAAGCTGTGGAAGAGATTCAATTCTATGTCTGCATTATTGCATTGTGTGTGCTCGCTGTGACAGCATGATTATCCACACAGACTTGGCTCAGAATGCTGAACATGACATTAGAAGGGCTCTCTTTCTAAATGTCCTTTATTTGTTTTCTCCCTCTTTCAAACACACGCTAGCTATGGGCATTTGCCAACATGGAAAAGACAGTCCGGATTAGAATGAAGTACATTCTGCTTAAAATTAATTGAATTGACATTGAGGAATTTAAGCTGTTTCTTCTTTGAATTAGAGAGCTCACTTTCAGGCTTTCGTATGGAACTGTCTTCCATTCACTGCTTTCTGCTAATGGGATGTCTTTAAAATATAATTTAAGTCAGTTTCACTTAGAGAGACGATGCCCAAAGATTGCATCAGAAACTCATGTTTTCATTTTATGTTTTAAATGTCCTTGCAGTGCTTTTCCTTTCCTTGCAATCCATTCTGTCTGTTGGGTTGGTTTACCAGTGACAATTTGGAAGTCAAACATTGCATTAGCCTTGCTCATCCTTAGGTGAACACTATGCAGATGCTGTAAAATGCTGTTTGGTTTGTCTGCTCATTACCAATAAAAAGTAGGAAGGAAGCAGCAGGATCAGGGACAGAGCATAAGAAAGAATAAAAAAAAGAGAAAATAAATAACTAAACAAATAATAATAGTAATGAAAATAAGAATATTAGTAATATCAACAAATTAATAAATAAATGTACAATATTGCAAACAATAATACTACCTGAATGCTACTACTGCCAACACCAATACTTATGTAATATATACATATATATATATATATATATATATATATATGTATATAATAGAAGGTTAGATTTTATGTCATAGTAGATTCAAGAGACACTTTATGTCCATTTAAAGGATAAGGTTGGTGTTATTCTATGTTTTTATTATATATATTCAGTTATTTTATCGACACATTTTATAAAAAGTGTGTAAGTCACCCTGTACAGTATGTGGCACTCAACCCCAAGCCCATTCATTCCAATTGAGGATGTACATCTTTAAAAACTACTCTCAAATATAAAGGTTTGCTTTTGCAAAGGGTTCAGTCATTTCCTCAATAAGCTAGGCATCATTGATTTTTGTTTTGTTTTAGCAAATGTTACTCACAGGAGAAAATACTGCATTTATTTGGGACAATTTTCAGTGGTGGAATAATAAACATTTGGCTCTTTAGTATTTACGTAACTATCTTAGCTGAACAAGTGACTCACACTGACTGATGATATAAGTTACATTTTAAGTTTTACTACCTAATATATAGTCAGACCGTGATATGTATCTACGGGGGGGTTTGACATTATATTGTATGTGACGCAATAATATGCGGAAAGCTTCTGACACTGGAGGCTAAACTGTGTAGTCATTCTCTCCTGCATAGTATTCCATTGAAAGAGCAATATCAAAATTGCATCATTGATATATCAAGGCTCGAAATACCACATGCATATGTCCGGTGGTGGACGTAAAATCTGAGTTTTACACACAATTCTCAGCTGTAAAACTTTTTTCAAGCCAGCCACCGCATAGTTTTTGATACGCGTCTATTCCAGCTGTTACAGTACTGGTACTTGAAGTGGCCAAAAAACATGATAGAAGACTCACATTACAGCCATATATACTGTATATGAATACATGTTTTCCATAAGAGGTTTGCTGACATTTGTATTGTAATCCTGATCAGGATGACCCTAACAATGACCATGTAAAATGATTATGACTTTTTTTACTGTATAGTTTTTTAAGAACATTTAAGGAAAAGTCAGCTCAATGTATGATAACACAGACAATTTCCTCGTGTTTGAACTGTCATAAAAAATAACATTTTGCAGCGGTTGATGTCGTATCCGGCTGCGACACCAACTGTGCAATAAAAATGTATATTGCCGCAGGTAGAACACATTTGGTGCATTTCATTTTAGAAGTTAAAAGTATTTCGAGCCCTCTATGGTAATACAACATATTACCTATCTACCTCTAATTGGCTTGATTACTAAAACCTATTTCATGGCATTACACTTTAATAAAGACTGTTGTTTGATGTAATACAGTAGATTGTATCCTTATAGTATAACACCACAATAACGATGTGAGATTGTTCTTCATATTGGTGGTAATGTCACTCTCTCCTCTCTTCAGGTAAGTACATTTTTTTTCAAACTGTTTTTACAGTGTCCAGTGTCCAAACTTTAAATTGAAAGTGGATTGTGAACCTTTGACCTTTTTGACTGGATTGATGATCCTTCAACCTGACATTATGATAATAAATAGGATATGACACATGTCACTGATGCACCACAGCTCTGCTGCAGATTGTTTGGATCAGTCATGGCATTTGACCTTAAACAAAGCCTGTCTCTCTGTCAAACACACACACACAAAAATGCAGATACACGCATGGTAAGAATAGGCTAACATTTTACTTCACAAATGTGAACACAGGGTTTATAGAACACATAACTTCATTTCCACATTCACAATTACTTTCCAGGAAGTGATTTATTGAATTGCAATCTTATCTTACATAATACAACCTTATGCCCTGTGATACATTTTACGACAAACTTAGATTTAGTATAAAAATATGGATTTGGAGTGGGTCTGTCGGGACACAAAGACAAATCCTGAAAACGAGTGACTCTCCGGTTTTTATAAGGACACCTTTTCATCAGGGTGAGCTTGATTAGTCACCTAAAATGAGTACAAGTATTTATCTATTTGTATTCCTGGCAGCTGTGTGCTGTGGTGCTACAGGAGCTCATCAAAAAACCTGAGTAGCATGGCCGGCTTTAGCATCCTTGAATCGAGGTTCAACATTAGCTACATCATTTACCTCCATATAAATAGTTATAATTATTATTAATATTATTATTATTATTATTATTTCCATGTTATAATAAAGGATACAATAACCATGATGCACAGTGAACAAATAATAATTTAATTATGTACACCATCCATATTTTATATCTCTGCAGGGCAAAGATATATCCAGTGCTAGGTCCTATAGGTCTTTACTGTGCCACCTCATCTAGTTAGGCTACAGTATATTTTCTATAACTAACAAGCACAACATCCACAAGGAAAAATCCAAACAAGAACCTCAATATGTCTTGATTTCAAGGCACATTGATTTTGGCTTCCTGCTTTCACAAACACAAAATGCTAACAATGCAAGAATTCCAGCAATAATGTAACATGCCATACATTGTTTGTGACAGTACAGGTTGTGTTCTTACTACACATGTACAAGGTGTACTGCAGCTTGACTGGAAATCACTTTTGACAACCTTGTACCGAAGACTCTGGGTCTAGGAAAAAGCGTTCATATTACACAAATTGCCTCTGGATTTGGAGCCCTATTAGAGGGCATTGGCTATGGCAGTTGATTGGATTTTTCATCCATGTGATTTGTCAAAAAGAAAAAAAACATTTGCTGCTGCTGCAAATGTAGAGATGTGTCTGGAAGTATTTTGGCTGTTCTGCCAGGCGTAGTGGGCTAAAGCACCATGTACAAATAGGGCATCCTAGGTTTGATTGTGATGCAGGACCTTTGTAGAAATAATTTGTGCGAGGCAAATTCACAAAATATAAAACAAACAAAAGACTCCCACAAGACGTCGTAAATGGAATCAATACAGTGCAGTATGCTGTAAAACAGATATAATAGCAGTGGTTTGGTAACTACTTGCTTAGGTTTAGGCAACACAACTACATGGTAAGGTTAGGTAAGACTATTGGTGTCTTACATGACTCGAACATTAGTCTGTGTTTGTTTGACCCATCCGTCTACTCCAGGGGTGGGGAACCTTTTTCCTATCAAGGGCCATTTTTTTTTTTACATCCTTCGAGGGCCATAATAATTATTTAACTCATAACCACTGCAAAAAAATGTTAAGACACAGGCCATTCATTTCACCTTTCTTTTATGCTGTGCAAAAAAGCAACTTTTTTATCTATGTATCTTTCCATTTTATCAGAAATCAGCAATCCTTTATTAGTCTGACAATGGGGAAATGTATCTAGTTAAAGCAAAAGGACATGAAGTAAAAAGGCAGTAAACAATAATTAAATATAATAAAAAATAATATAAGTACCAAGTGGTTGATAGAAAATAAAGTGAATGTTGCACATGGCAGTGATAATTGCACAGCAGTGGTGGAATAGTCTGTTCTTGGTGTGGTCTACCTATCTATCTGTCCATGTTTGTATGTTCCGCTCTGCAGAGAGCTGCTTTTTGGGCCAAACTCGTGCTCGTGCAGTTCGGCATGTTTCGTGCAGTAATGACACTCAAGATTATTTTTCATTACCGCATGTAAGTCCGCACAAGCTAGACACACTGGCCTTTTACTTCCACAAAGAAATAATTGTTTGTCCATTTCTCCTGGAAAGTGCGACATTCCACATCCAGCTTTCTCTGTTTTACACTCGCCATGCTGCGTTCGCTGATGTCAATGACCGTCTCGTTTAATATTGAAGTTTTTTGACATGACGTGACCACGTGATGACACGTTCCGCTCGTTTTGTGTTCAACCCTGACCTTTGCCAGGAAAAACAGCCCGTATAAAATATTGCCGTCTAGTTTTTTTTGCTAGTGGATTTTATTTGCGTGCGTTTTACGAATTACCTCAATGGCCGGATCAAATGGTCTCGCGGGCCGTATAGCCCGGAGGCCGGAGTTTCCCCACCACTGGTCTACTCCGACCTTCTCTATACATGGACTTTGTTACTCTTTATACTTCGTCTCCTGACTTCCTTAAAGGCAGCCATGCATGTCCTGGCAAACGATTATGTGAGTTGTATAGGAACTATATTGCATTTATTTTCGTAGGTATAAGTACAAACAGTGAATGAGAACAGCATGTAAGGAGCTTTATTCATCTTCTGTGAGAATGAACACAACATGGTTCTCACGTTATGGTTGACTAAAGTCACTTCACCCAGATTACATCATATACTTCTTCACAGCTACAAGTGCATGCTAGCATAGCATGGTGCAGGTTACCCTCAAGTTGACTCTCTCCTTCTAAATGGGCAGGATTAGCCTCTGGGTCAGAAAAGTGAAGCCTATACGGAAGTGCCGTAACCTCCCTTCTTGCTTGAGGTTTTTTCTGTAAATTATGTTATGGTATTTTTTTTAAGTAAAATAGACAATAAAGCAGGTTTAGGGTATGAATACCTGGTCGCTATTTGTGTTTTCGTCTTAGAACTTGTAACATTTTTGGTCGGCTACATTTTTTAGTTTTTCAGTGTTGAATTGCACTTAACTCCACCTGACGTGTCACTTCTGGTTCCAAACGGATGGCGATGACTAAAACACAAGATGGAGACGGCCAAAATGCAAAATTGAGCCTTCAGAACGATAGACTGCAAACCATTAGGTGACACCACTGTATGGTAAATTTCATATTTCTTATTGTTTGATATATGTTTTAATGAACCTCTATCTTGCCCAGAATATCTCTATGACTTTCTTCCTATTCCCACGATATTCTTCCTGTGAGTCAAAACCTGGGCAGATCAAACCAAAACTATCTGCATGGCTGGTTGTCTCTAGAGGTATGGGATAACATATGTGTATGTTATAAGAGTCATCATAGAGACATAAAAAGGCTGAAGTGTGCCTTTTCTGTCACTCTCCCTGTTCTTTTCAACACCTAAGAGACACAAAGAGTGAACGAGATGTTCAAGTACTGATCCAAGCTTTCAAACCTCTCTATGGTCCTTATACAACCTTACTCATTCAATTTGTAACATGTACATCCATCACTTTTAACATTATATTTTCTGACTAAACCCCCACTTTGAATCAGTCAATGGTGACAATGACAGAGGCTTTACAATCAGTACTGTCCTATTTTTAATCAGGACCTCAAGCGACTCTCATGCTGGCTAATCAGTCAATAGAAATTATTTGAAACATTTCTGTGTGGAGCAAAGTGTTTGTATGCAAGTGTGGGGACATTGTTATCCCACTACCCTCTTCCACATCACAACAGACCAGTGAACATAGTCCTGGCATTTTAAAATGATAGACTTGACCGTTAGATATAGCATTAAATTAGCTTCAGCTCTCAAGGAAGGCTCCGAAGCATTCTCTCTAGACTTGTATTTTGAATGTTAATGTGTTTAATGCAACCAGTAAAGCACTTTGAATTATATTTGGGTATAAAATATTCAATACAAATAAAGTGTATTTATTTTTGTTTAGTGACCTTTCTGTTTCTTTAAAATGTAAGATTTGATTTCCTAAATGTGCTCTATTATTTTTTGTAATATATATGTTTATCTTGGACTCCTCCTTGCTTCCTGTTGTCCCTTCCCCATAACACAGCTAAACACAGCTATTCATCATATACAGTGTTTCAGAAGACATACAGTATATCAAACTATATATCAGCATTGACATTTTTATCAAAATACAAAAATCAAAGTATTTCCATTTCCTGCTACATTATCCTTCTACTCCAATTCAGAGGCAAATTTTGTACTTTCTTCTCCACTATATGCATTTGTTAAATTATCATTTGAAAATACTGATTAACAAAAAATATATGATCAACAAATACTGTATCATGTATTACTATAGGTTAAGATAAACTTTATTGATCCTTGGTGAAATTCACAAGCTACCCTGCAGTATGTTTAGTAAAACCATTAAAAAAAAAGCTATCCCATTACCATCTGCAACATTAAAGTGATGTAAATTGATGTAAAGTGAAATAACGCATCAACAATTATAATCCAATCATAAATTTCTAAAAGGTCCAGTTAGAGAAAGTTTCCGCGAGCAAAAGTCCGGAGCATCATAATGTCTAACTTGCGTGATATATATTGAAGTAGCCTAGTAGCTGTATCAACGTCTGCACGTCATCAACAACTGACTGTCAAATCTAATAAAGAAAGTACAATTTAAAAACATTTCGACAATATTTATTGTCACTCAACATTAAACTATATAGATATATATATATAATACTGTAGATATGTATAATGTTCTTCTCAGGCTGCATTTAAAAATAAAATTTTGAAAATAAATAAAATAGCTTTTGAAAAATTGTGCATCTTAAAATAAAGTGCTTAATCTTAGAAAATAAAATAAAGTGTAGCAGCAGCTTGAGTTTCCCTTTGTCTTTAACTGTTTCACATCTTGATTTAACTCTCAACCAATGTTAGAATAAACACATAGATCTCAACACATCTTAACAATTGAATAGTTAGCACAGGCTAGCAGATCCTGGGTTAAACTGTTCTGTGGCTGATGATGCTGGCAGGTGGCCTATTTGCTTTATTTTGTCACAAATCAAAATCACATTGGGCTCTGAGTTCTTATTTTCTGTGCCCTCAGTTCAGACTTGAGTGGGTATGTTTGGTCAAAAACGTTGTGCTTTGTCTCATAGTGGCGTTTCACATCACCACTTTAATGAGCACCACAGTCTCTGAGCATATGAGACGCTGGTGTTGTGTTCCCAGTGGGAAGCATGAACATGAATGAGTCCATTCTGGGTTGAAAGCTCTGTTGACTTTTCTCTTCTTGGAGAGCGCCATGAGTAGTTATTGTTCTCTCCCTGTCTGCCGCTCTCCCTCGTCTCTTCGTCTGTGTTTTCGCTCTCTTTCTCCGTCTTCTCTTCCTGTATCACTAACTCGTCTTTCCGTCTGTCACTCGCCTCTCGCCTCTCATCCGTCTGTATTCAGAGTCGCATTGGCTGAGTAGCATCACGTGGGATGGCTTAACTCGCATGTAATTGGTCTGTGAATTTCCTGAACCGCTAAACTAGTGCCGTAAAAACGGGTGCGGTGATTCTCTAGTTCACTCCTCTCCTTTTCTCCCCTCTGTCTGTGTGTGTAGGTGTGTGAGAAGCGCCGTCCTTCGTGATACAATGCACAAAGCTAAAAAAAATAAATAAAATGCGTCGTTAAAGTAGAAGTAGGCTACCAGTCCGGTCCGCCTGTTGACCTAGTGACCCCTGATATACAGCATATTATTCTGAAACGGGCCGTTGTGCAGAATGAGTACTTTTTGTTACTTTAAATATATTTAGATGAGAGTATTTCTACATGTTGGAATTACTACGTTTAAAATGATGAGTACTTCTTCCAACAATGTTTAATCCATATCTCAAACAAGTCAATAGCCAACAGCATACACTGTAGTGTCCCATGCATTGATATGCTGTACATTTAAAGAGTAACACATGAGCCTCAAGCTGTCTGCAGGGAGCATTTGGCTGCTACAGTAGCTGGCTTGAACTGCTCTCTCCTCTACAAATTTACATACAAGGTGGGAATTCAGGCAAATACTGAGCCATGTAAATAAGGCAGGTATCTCACACTCACAAGGGATAGCACAGCTTTGTCATTATCCTCCTGACTCAGATACACACTGAGGTACGCACGCTAACACAATCAGAGACACAAATGCAATTAACTGAAGTGAAATGTATTAGAGTGTGAAACTCCAAGTACTGGTTTGTAAAAAGCCATTAAACTCCACCAAGATGTTTGTGTTCTGGATGCTCATATCTATGTGTGTCTATGCGTGTGAGTGCAAGACAGTGACGTACAGCGGCAGACTGAGAAATTAGAGCAGTGAGCAAATCCTCGCTGTCATAGTTTTAGGTTCATAACAAACCTGAGCTCTGGATCAGAAAACAGCTTTGCACTCATACAAGTGTTAAAATAATGAGTAGAGGTATTGGTATGTTTTGACATTAATGTAGTTTGGCATTTTAGAATTCTCATTCCTTCTAAGGATTTTTGGTATGACAGCTATTAACAGAATACTACTATATTGGTTGATCGAGGTACTAAAACATGTATCTCTGACTCATGCGTCCATTTTGTTCATGCTTCTGCCAGTAAAGTACAAAAGAGTTTCATCCCCATCAGTTAATGATTGCGAGACATTTGAAAAGGTATTTAACTGGACTTTGGTGAGCAGACAGCCCTCCGCTGAAGGTCCAGTTCTTCAGATCTGACTCTTGAATTTTCATCATTTGATGACATGTTTTTCAACCTCTTAGAGACCAAAAGGGAGAGCGTCAGCAGCGTGGTTGTGTACAACCCCATCGTAATACAAGACTATTTATATTGGACTATTCTGAAAAGCCTCAGATGCATTTGGGCGGCTGTGGCTCAGGAGGTAGAGTGGTCGTCGGAAGGTTGATGGTTCGATCCCCAGCCCCCTGCAGTCAGCATGTTGAAGTCTACTTGGGCAAGATACTGAACCCCAATTTGCTCCCGATGACCAACGGTGTGTGAGTGTGTCTGACGAGCTGATGTGCACCTTGTATGATAGCCTCTATATGTGTGAATGGGTGAATGCTGACATGTGTTGTAAAGCGCTTTGAGTGATTAGAAAGATTGGAAAAGCACTGTATAAAAGCAGTCCATTCAGTGACAATTCAATGATGTCCTTTTATGCCCACTGCCAACGTTTAAAAAATTCTTGCTTCCTATAATACCTGCCTATGTGGCTATGGTTAGGGAAATATTTTTCCTTGCACGGTTGCTGGATTCTCACAATATCCTGAGATCAAGCGAGAATAGCGACGTAACGAGATAACACAAAAATCCATCTTGTCAGGCTTCAAGTAATCTGTTTATGTCTAAACAACTGGTTGGTTAGGACCAACCAGCATTCTGTGAGAAGCTACAGGCAGCTATAGGCACACTTTAAAGGTGTGAGTTCCTGCCCTCCAAACTGTTTCAAATGCGCAAATACACAAAATTGCGTATGTCTAAAAGTAATTTATACATATGTATATGTATAACGGTGTATATTAACATTTACAACGTTTCGGCTGTTTATCTGAACATAAAATAGACAAATGATGAGTAAACCTGTTAAAGAGGCAGCAGCTTAGTATTTATCCACAGTAAATATAGGAATAAACTCAACCCAGTAGCTGTTATTTTGCCTTTCTCAGTCTATATGAAGAGCATTATTTTTACTATTGTTTTCAACCTTACACACTTGTTAAATTCTGAATGTAGCGGAGCCATCTTTGAAGTTGTGTGCATGTACGAGCTCTGCACGTCTCTACTATGGCACAACTGCATCTATCAGCCTCCCAGCAGTTATGCTACACCTTCAAAGTAATCAACATAATGTAAATTCTCAAAGGAGCACCACATGGTAGAATTCAATTGTGGTATACATTTCACTTGTGTATTGAGTTATTTTGTTAATCTCATTCAGGTTCACTTTTATTCATAGGGCTGTTTGAAGCACCAGGAGACTGGATGTTATATTCTGACTCCTGCATTCTTCAAAATAGGATTTGGCTTGCCGCTGTATTGAAAGCAATACAGCTTCACAGCTTAAATCAAACTTTACTGTGTAACCCAGAAAAAAGAAAATATAAAACCACATTTATAAAAAACTCATGAGGGAAATATCTTCACTTTGCAGATGTGTTTGTGCTTTATGTATCACAGAGCACATTTACAGCTACAAATGCCAATAAGATGTTATCAGCTTCTTTTTGTCTGGATAATGAACAACCGGATGACATGCTTGCATTTATACCATGCAGTATTCATTGACATATTACACCAACACATCCTGTATCAAGTTACTGCTATAGAAGAAATAATAAACATAGCCATCCATTTATGCCATTTATGGAACATTACAGTTTATTTGGGCTTGCAGCTTACCCTTCTGTTGTCTGATTTAGAGGAACATTTAGATTTATTACAAATCTAAATTGTTCTTATTTGGCCATTATTGAAATCGGTTGTGGTAAAATTATATTCGAGTTATTTGCGGTACACTGAAATTGGTCCAACAAAAATGTGATTTGGCAAGGAAAGAGCAGTTACACAATAAAACACTTTATTTGGGAGAACAACCTAAATACCCACTATAATCCCTTATTAAAACTGTTTGCATACTGGAAACACAGTATATCGATATGGAGGTTGGAGCACTGCATGTTCATCAGAAATGTGGCTACTGTACAGGACAACTGTCAATTCATTGATGTTTTGTGAAAGAACCGTGGCTTTAACATTTTTGTACAATTGAGTTATGTTAAAGATTCAGGGTTGAAGCTCATTCTGCCGTTACACTGATTGACCTAATTGAAGGACTTCAAATTCTGAGTATGTTTTGAGAGCAAGAGACAGAGAAAGAGCAAAGTGAAAACCGTATGAGAGGATGTTTCCCTGAGTTAAAATGTTACTGTAAGGCCTTTTCATTCATATTGATTTAAACACAAATTGGAAATCATCTTCAGCAATCATGAAACGAGACCACAGTAACCACATACATACATACACCCATAAAAACCCCACATATACACAGACAGAGTGTCTGTACCACTGGTACCCTCTGTGCTGTAACCGGAGTGTGTATCCTCAAATTGAAGCCCAGCCTCAACTGAGCAGTAGACATGCACTCATCAAAAGACTGAGACTGACCAGTCAACAGATGGCGAGGAAGAGGCCCCTGAGGAAGAGGCCGCTAGGGAAGAGGCACCTGAAGAACCGGCACCTGAGGTGACATTCCAGTCCAAGGGTGGCAAATTGCTCTGGTATTCATCCTCCCAGGACAGAGGAGGCAGAGCGAGAGTGGAAAACATTGTAAGGATGACGCCAGGGCCAACACGGTATGCAACATCTCGTGTGGATTACATCAAGTCCAGCTTCCAACTCTTTTTACCAAAGTCCATTGAGGAAATTATAGTGGAGATGACAAACCTGGAGGGGAGGTGTGTGTTTGGGGACACATGGAGAGCATTGGACCAGGTAGACCTCCAAGCCTACATAGGTCTGTTGATTCTAGCAGGAGTTTATCGGTCAAACAAGCGAATGACAGCCCTTTGGCCTGTAGTGGTGTTTCACAACTTCCTGGATGTGTCTGCATGCAACGCATACGTGGTGTGGACAGCGATCAAACCAACCTGGAAACAGGGGAAATGTTTCAAGAGGAAACTCTTCCTAGCAGAGTTTGGGAAAGCTTTGGTGACTCCTCTAATTCAACGGCGCCAGAACCTTCCCTTCACACCAGCCTCTACCAGTCTGGTTAGGAGTCTGCAAGCCCCAAATGCTGCCCTGGCCGCTCTCCCCCAACAAGGACAGGGGCAGACAAGGAAGAGATGCAAGCTCTGTGCCCCTAGAGACAATAAAGCAAGCCTTACATGCTACAAATGTGATGCTTATGTTTGCAGGGCACACTCCGACATGATGGTAAAATGCCACACACACACACACACACACACACACACACACACACACACACACACACTACACATGACTATTCTTTTTGATGTTCTGTCAATTTTGGTCTCTGTTTAGTTATTTTACAATAAATGTTAATTACATTACAAAAAAATCATTTTTAGTGTCTATGCTTTATATATTTACTGCAGTTATTCATGTAACCAGTAGTCTGAGACATTGTTTACAGCTTAAAAGGGTGTTGAATAAAATCTGGTGATGATTAATGGTTTTTGTGTTGATGTAAGAGCTGTTAAAAAAAGACCGGTCAAATTTGACCGGGAACACCAAAGTAAGGGAGGAGAAAAGGAACGAGGGTTAAACAGCCTACTGGGGTCATTTGAGCTATGTGTTTTCATTCTGTTTTATGTGCTCTTTGGTCGCACTTATACTTTACTTTCTCGATTCTCCCCAGACACACATACAGACTAAAGCTGCGTCTACACAGGAGGCACTTCAGCTGTGTTTTTCAGTCGTGCTGACTATTACAAACAGACAGATTAACTTCTCAACATGTACCCCTTTCCACGCATCAAAGGTACGTCAGCTTACTTAAAAGAAAAAAAAATACGATGTGGGTAGATTTGTAGGTGTGTCAAAAAGTTGTTTAATAATGTTTAATAACGTGTTTTGTAAAATTACACATTTATGCTTATTTGTTCTTGTGGATGTGACTTGTGTACGATAATTCCCTCAAAGTAAGATTATTACTTTGTAATAGACACATACTAGGCAGCGTAAAGGCTTGCATTTCACTGTTGCTGTATATGCATAATACCAAAGGGTATTTTTAACGCTTCAAGTATATTTTCTTCCATTTTATGGGCATAACTACAGGGGTTGTTCGTTGGACTCTGAGCATTACCAAAATGCAAGTGATCTACAATCAATACTGTGCCTGAATGCATCCTGTGTGGACACAGAAGCAGGACTAAAGCTGCTGCTCTGCTAAGGCACTGCTCACGCTTACACATGTAAGATCTAAATATGTATTTTAATATCTGTTTAAAACAGTTAACAAATATAAATTAACCAAGGTCTCTTTTGACCTTGTAAATAGTATCCAAATGTTTTTCTGTGCCTTTCAACCATATTCGTTATTAGCAGATGGATCTCCACTGGGATGGATATATCCATGATAACTGTCATGGACATGGACCACTGAGCAAACTCCCTCCATAAATGAAATCTGTGTTTGGAAATTCTGACTACCTATTTGAATAACTATTTGGTACTAAATATGTCTTTTAGGTGACAAACTTAGTCCTGTAAACATAATAAATTGGAAATATAAACTGACCATAAATCAGAAAGAAACTTTCATATCACAAAACCTTTAATCTATTGCATAATTTATAATCCTCGTCACCAGTTCCTCTCCCTGTTGCAACAAACTGGCAGTTTACACTGCATCAACATGGTGCTTGTGCATCATGGCCTCAGATGCCCTCGTCTTCTCTTTGTCTCTAATTGTATTCACTCTGTGACGCCTGGTCACCCTTCCCATCTTCATTTGTTTCTCTAATTCCCCTCTACTTGTATACGCCTCCTCTCTGCCTCCCCCACTCCCACTATCGCTTTATATCAGCAAGAAATCATCTTCATGAGAAGGAAATATGCCTCATCTGTATTTCAACACCAAACACTGAACATTAGAATAATTTACATGTAACTACAGCATAAATTGCATAATTTATCAGTTTGGAGGCTGTCTTACTTAATATACGGTAGATTTGTATTCATCTCTTCAGCATAATATTGCTATTCACAGTCTGATGTAATCGGGAACACCAAACACAGTGTTATTGATATGGCTGTCATGTTGTCACTGTTATTTTGACAAGGGCTGTGTTTCAAGTCCACATACACAGACACAAGCACCAGGGACAGATATGCAGCAACACACAAATCTGCATGCATATATACACATACAAAGCCATATAATACCCGGGTTAACATAACCTTAGAGAAGAAAGACACATTTAGACTGTCAACAAAAATGAACTGTAAGCAAATAAGAAAGTGTTAGTTTTTAAGTTTATTGAGCTTAGGAGTTAGGCCTTTAACAGGTGCGATGGTAACAGCAAGTCAAGATTCCAGTCCCACAATATGGGACATTTGGATTGGGCTTTCACCCACCCAGCTCTGTTAGTTTCCATCTCGACCTCATCCTTATTTATTTGATCTGAGAGTTTGAGAATACACCCCTTCTGCTGCAGCTCTCCTCCTCCCCTCTCTGTCCTCAGCCACTCCTATCAGAAAAGCACCAGCTTCATACAGTTCTGTATCAATCATTCATTTCAAACAGCATCCCATCTCAGATAATGTAACAGTTTTTCTCACCACCACCAGTTTTAATCATTTCAAAATTATGTTTGTGAAAAATCATGTTTTGTCCGTCACTTTGGCATGGTAGACGGGTGTAAATACTACAATATCAATGAGCCCGGAGAAGAGGCCAGTAGGAGGGCGCAAAGAGTTTTGTCGTTCAATGTCGTTTTTGTAGTTTCAGAATTCACCCACAATTAAAAGTTTAAAGCACAGTGATGGTATGTTTCTTGCCGAAATGACCTTTATCATAGTAAACATATGATAGTTAACATCTACCTCAATTCTTGTTACTGTAATTTTCGGACTATAAGACGCACCTGAATATAAGCCGCAGAAGCTAAATTGACTGATGTGTACTATAAGCCGCAGGTTTTTTAATATTTAATTACCATATGTAAGGGTTCGTGCACAGAGGGGATTCATTAATCCTCATCTTCGTCTTCTTCCTGCGTACTAAAACCACCAAAGTCCTCATCTTCAGTGTCGGAAACGAACAGGCTCAGGGTGGCTTCGTCAGCCACTCTCCTCTCTCTTTCGATGTCGCTCTCAAAACCAACAAACTCCTCTTCGTCACTGTCGGAATCGAACAGTCTCTGAAAGGCCTCAGCTGTGGCGGCGTCCTCCTCTTCATCATGCAGCATTCCAGCCTTTCGGAACCCGTTGGTGATCGTGGATGTTTTAACACTCCTCCACGCTGTCAGGATCCACTCGCAAACTTGAGCGAAAGTTGCTTTTCGCATGCGACCAGTTTTGGTGAATGATTTATCACCACTAGTCATCCACGCCTCCCACTGAACGTCTTTTTTCCATAATGAGGGTGTCTCACAAACTGCCTCGCTCTCGTAATGTCCGTCTGTCTCTCGTACCACTCGCGGTTCCACTTTTACTTTTGCGCGCTCTTTTCCGGCATCCGGTGGACTGTAACCTGTAAAATCCATAGATTTAGGAATTCCCCTAGTGGCCGTTAGCTGTAAAAATCCATAGATTAGCCGCACCGTTATATAAACCGCAGGGTCGAAAAATGGGGAAAAAGTTGCGATTTATAGTCCGGAAATTACGGTAATTCTTTTGATGAACACAATTTTGTACCTTCAACTTTTCATCAAGAAACCTCTTCATTTTTGCTACCGATGATTGAACCGAGGGAGTTTCATTTAAATCCAACACGTAGAAGTGCTTTAACTATGAGTCACGTAGCATTGTCTATGGGAAAAATGAATGGGACTTTTACTTTTGGAAACAGGGCCGCCAGAGTGCAGAATCATCTGGTGTTCACATGCTGACGCTGCAGGATCGAAATGGCGAGCAACCCGTAGTATAAATCAAGCTGGATGAAAATCTAACTACTTCTGCTAGATGTAAAAAACACCTTTTCATTCCTCTGAATCATGGCAGGACTAAACATTATTCCTCAAAAAAGAGTTGTTGGGATCCTCACAGTATGGAGATTGAGCTATTGGACTCAATTTCCCAGGATCCTTTGTGTCTCTTCCCACCCTTTTGATTGCTTAAAATTGGATATTGTGTGTTTTGACATTTATTATAGTATTATTAATATAATTTTATGAATAAACATTAGAATCAGAAATCCTTTATTAGTTCCACAGCGGGCTCCCACATGATGGTGTGTTTAATATTGTACAAGACTGTTGTACAAGTATTGCCAACCTCTACTATCAAATAATATTTTAATTATTCTAGCTATTGATATGGTCATTGTGTTTATAGTTATTAATTCAATTATTAATCAGATGTCCTAATTCATTGTCTAGTATATGTCTGTTACATTTTATGAGAATATTTTGGCTATAATTTTCCCGACAGAGGTGGTGCCCCTATTGAGGTAAATTAAGTCATAATAATTAATATAATGAATAATTATATCAAATATAATAATTAATAATTATTTTGATAATTGAAATGAATTTAATCATTTATATTAATTTATTCGGATATCCATTTTAATATATATTTGAGCGTATGCACCTACTTCATTGTAGTGCCAGGTATTATCAACCCCTAATTATGATTTTATGAATATTAATTTGTATTAATATAAATTATCATAAATATTTGTTTATAACCAGAACCCCAACTTAATAGTGACACTTAAAGGTAAGCTAATAACAAGGTTGACATTATAAGTAGGCAACTTAAAGGAGACTAGGAGTTAAAAAATATATATTAAACTCAAATAGGTTTAAGTCAAACAGAAAAGAAGCAAAATAAATTGAAATGTGTGATCTGGTACCAATTTACTTTTTCAATCACTTAACGTGCTCTTGTTAATTCATCCATAAATGGCTGAAGTTGAAAAGTGCTTGAGCTATGGTGGAGTCACTGCAATCAGTCACTAAAGCAGCTGATTTCACTGATTACTTCGTCTTCTCATTAAAGCAGTTAATCAGTGAAATAAGCTGCAGTGACGTGAAGGTAGATGAGATCCTGTAAACATAAGGATACTGGGACACAGTTCAGAATCAGACCTGCAGGAGACACATCATCTACAGGAGGTGCCGAACAAAAACCACCTTTGACATTTGGTGATATTTCCTGTTTAGGTTACATTCTCTTCTGTCCACGTCTTCTTTCTCAATCCCACTGAGTTTTTTTTGGGTTGCAATGTGGGGTATTTTCCAATACCAATACTACCAAACTATTTAGTTTACCAAAAAATAATTTAGGACATAGTATATCAAATGCTGTATGCCAAAGAATACCAGGATTTCCGGTGCATCCGGTCGCATATGCAGTGTATATATATATATATATAAGAAGGCTTATAGTTATGCATAATTAAGGGTGTGAACTGGTGGGTGCCCTCACAGGTCGGCAGCCTTCTGAGACCACAATGTCATCAATTATGTCTTACCATCATCAGAGACCTTAGGACGGCCAGCCACACAGAATTCAGTCTGCTAAATAAAATAATAAAATAATAGTAAACATTGTTTAACCTGCAATAACTGTTTTTACATGAAACCCAAAATGTATGTATTTTTGCCTCATAACATTCATAAGACCATTGTGTTCAGCCAGTTGCCAGTTTACGAATTCAGCAGACACAAAGCAACATTATTGTTAATTTGGAGTGATGTACCTGGCTCCCTGATGAAGTTGTCTTGTGTTTTCAGGTCTGTTGGTTCCAGCTAACCTTATAAAGATGGCAATATGTTATGTATGCTAAGTATATAAAAAAAGACACTTTAACAATGTTGTAATTATGTTTTTGTCATTGATATTGTGAAATTATTGTAATTTTATTTGCACAAAAGTGATCACACAATTGTATCTTGA
This sequence comes from Cottoperca gobio, assembly GCF_900634415.1. Classification (NCBI taxonomy): domain Eukaryota; kingdom Metazoa; phylum Chordata; class Actinopteri; order Perciformes; family Bovichtidae; genus Cottoperca; species Cottoperca gobio. The sequence continues at coordinate 3,026,832 of NC_041358.1, read as the reverse complement.
CATTTGAATACAATATTTTTCCTTCATTATCAAGCAGAGTACATTGGCTAAACCTCATATTGGATGTGGTCAACACTAACTTGTTTTTTATAAAAGGCAAATAGAATTAGTTGAAGGCCATATGACTGAAGCCTCAGCTGTAATCCTCAATCCTCTGAGGAAACAAGCTGTTTGAGTGGTGAGGAGTCTCAGTGAGAAATGAGGCTGTAAACAGAGGATGAGAATGTTCCATAGCTCCACCTCACTGATTAGTGTCTGAAGCAGCTCAAACTCCATAAACGGTTCCAATGGCTTTATCGAGACATGACTCTAGCGACCAAGCCCTCCTACGTGAAGCCAACTTTAAGCGGCTCTGTCTCCGCACTCTGTTTCCAGATAGTTGAGGCTTCTTGCACAAAAACCTTTTTGTTCACCTGGCAGTCTTTGAAATGTCAGAATAAATTACAGTGTTTCACTTAAAACAGGACCAATTGGTGTAATCAATTGGAGAGCATATGCTGAAGTGAATTTAATAGTTTTCCACTTTAAGGCTCCAGACCTGGCAGTGTTCAGTTATTTATTCTGTGTTTTCTTTGATTATTGTAGCTATATTTAACGCTTCAAATCCCCAGAGAGTTCTTTCAGAAATGTTTTTTGTTAAACACTTTTGTAAACCTTTATTTTCCGCATGCTCAAACCAATTTGATGGAGGCACACAGTCAAGAGTAATTATTAAATATTATAAAATAATTGTCTGAGCTTTTCCACGCAAAGAGCTTTCCAAAAGATTCTCAAAACACTATTTAGTTGAATAGTGATTAAAAAAAGTTTAATTATTTTCTTTTTCTACTGGATAAAATATGCACTTAAATACTTAGATTTTGTATATGTTGTCAGTTATGTTTATTGGAATTAAAGACATAAATGCAGTTTTTTCAAATATGCAGAGGAGTTAAATTAATGGTGCAGATATCCATGCTAGCTACCTCGCCACTTTGGCAGGATATACACTCTAAATATGCAAAAGACTAAGCAAGGAAGCAATATCCTATACTATAGATATTGCTTCCTTGCTTAGTTTTTTAGAGAGCAACTTTTCTACAATGAAGAACATCAAGTCCAGGGAGAGAAACAGACTGACAGATGAGACACTGTTCATCTCATGCAGATCAGAAGTAAAAATGTTGATATTGACATTCAGTCCATTGTGCACCAGCAGGAGGCCACCAGTGTCTCATTGAGATGTGTAGCTTACTGATCCAGCTGTGGGGGATGATCAGTTTACTAGGAGAACAATGCATGCTTGTTTTATGGTTTATGTTTATGGTTTTGTGTAATGGAATATGAGGGAAGAGTAGAAATACAATATAAATATGAATATTAGTTGTTAAACTCAGTGTTAGTGTTTGTTTACATTGAGTTATGATTGTTAAGGCTTCATTTGCATATGAAATAATATATCACTCAGGAATGCAGATGATCTGTTTATGTGTAAAGCAAATGAATAATTAATAATATAATTATGAGTTGAAGAATTAGGACTACTAAATGCATTTGAATATGAAAAATAGAAAGTTCCATAGTCCTGTTGTAATACAGAGAAAGCTGTTGAAACATGTTGAAAAATAGAAATTGGTAAATACAATAAACATTCATTGCCTGTATATATTTAGTTATTTTCATTAAATGAGTCGCTATAGTTGGCTATTTAAATGATAGGGTTATAGTATCCTACTGATGGAAGTGGATGGTCATAAAGTGGCCCTCTGGTAGTGAGGACACATTTTTTGTGGCCCTCCCTATCCTCAAAGTTGCCCATCCCTGATCTATAGCAAACATTTAGCTCCATAATCCATCTTCTCAGGTTAAATGAGGTCCATGGTAAGCTTCATTTGCAGCCAAGAGCGTACGTCTTCATTTCAAAAGAAACATCAAGTAGCAAACGAAGAATGCACAGCAGCAACACTGCAACCACAACCAGATAGTGATCCATGATGCCAGTTGTCCTGTTCCAGGCACAGACAGATCCATATCAGCTAGATAAAGATTTGTCACCTGAGGACATCCAGCCAGAATCAGCAGCAACGATAGCCCGCGCCTTCAAAATAGCAGCTCAAGGATTACCCCTTAAACTCTCAAATTAAATGTTCACATTTGAGATATGTGTGGGACTGTACGGTATGTGTTGGAACACAAGTCATAAAATGCTCTGATGCACTTCCCTATAGCTGTAAGAGTGAATTTATTACAGTAGTATAATTAGCAGGAGAGATAAATATTAGACAGGCCAAGATACTAGCAGTGGGAAACCTTCTTCTCAGGATTTGAACTTAATCCAGTTTCTCTCTAAGTAGTTCTGCCTGCTTTACACACCTCTTTGAAGTTTAAATTGAAAAAGAATTGGATGCGTAAAGTTTCTACAGTGACAAGCTGAAAAAAGTCTTCTGTATTTTGCCTCAACACCCCTATTGAAGGGAAAAAAACATCAGAGGCTCTATGGCTGAGAAATGAGGAAGAGTGGGACATTTGAAATATTAAAAACAAGCAGAAATCATCTATATGAACTAAAAGACAGTCTCTCTATTCCATGTCTAGTGTCATCCAATGCATAGAGCTGCTCAGGCAGATACAACAATCACTTCATCAGTCTCGTATGGTATCTGATGTCACAAAGAGCTCTCGAAGAAGTATCTGATTATGAGCATTATGGGTATTATTAGACTTCATTGGCCGCATGTTGTGAGTAATGACATGAGCAGGGGGGGGACAGCTGTCTTGTACAGTAATATGTCACAGTTTTTAATGACATTCAAGGACTTAGTTCCATCTGTTGATTGTGAACTGTTCAAGAAGCTATCTTAATCAATCTATATAAGGGTATATAAGTGTTAACATGCTACTAAATGTGAATCATTTGGTAACCATTTTGTTTCATTTTACACACAAGCACGTGACTGTGTGGATTTGATTGATCTATCAGACAGTAAAAAAGCAGTAAAAAAACTGCAGTGTGTTGCACTTAAGAAATAAAAAGTCAGAGCAGCAGAATGTCGAGTTTAACTTCACTGTCTTTGTACAGATGGCGTTAGTGCCGTGGAAATGTACATTATCTTACATTTACTATGTGAGCTGCTGTAGTCGGCTTCAGGCTATTCCACCCACCTCCATGTTTGTTTTACTCAGCCTTTAATAGCAACCTGCTTTTATTTGTGTGTGTTAGTTTGTGGGTCAGGCTCCAGCATATCTTAAAGATCTCATAGTACCTTATAAACCAACTAGAGCATTGCACTCCCAGACTGCAGGGTTACTTGTAGTTCCTAGAGTCTCTAAGAGTACAATGGGAGCCAGAGCCTTCAGCTATCAAGCTCCTCTCCAGTGGAACCAACTTCCAGTTTGTGTTCGGGAGGCAGACACACTCTCCACATAGGCTAAAGACTTTCCTTTTTGATAAAGCTTATAGTTGGGGCTGGCTCAGGTTTGTCTTGGATCAGCCCCTAGTTATGCTACTATAGGCTTAGACTACCGGGGGACACCTCCCTGCTCTCCTCCTTCTCTTCGTCTCTCCACCCCTCCCTTTCTTCTTCTCCCTCTCTATCTGTATGCATTTATGTAAATGTTGTTACTAACTCAGCATCCGGGGCATCATCCCCAGAGTTTCTGTGTCTCATGTGGCAGGTTGCCACTGATAAAGTTCACGTCAGGATCATGAATCGTGGCTGTGCCTACTGCCCTGGTCCTGCTGGACACCGGGAAGCCTTTTTGACATTTTCCTGGATTCATCTATAATTTCTCTTTTTCAACACAACATAATTTCTGTCAAATGTTGTATTTGTACTATGTTGTTTATCCTGTACAAACGACATCTATTGCACTGATTTGATTTGTGTTGTGCTCCTGGCCATTATTAGAAGTCGCGACAGCTACGCTGGTATTGTTTTCTCCTTGTGAGTCTGTCTGTCTGTCTATGGACAGATTTTGTCACCGCTATAGTGTTGCAACCATGCAAAATGCAGTCACGTAACTTTACAGATGTCTAGTTGACATCAAATGAAGGTCCAAGATAGGCTTTGTCCGAACAAGGGAGACCAAGGAGCAATTGCAAGTTTACACCTTTTGGTTTGTTAGTAACAACAATTGAAAAAAAAGTGATAGTGATAGAAAACCTAAACAATTTACTATTTTGGGAACCAAACTACGGGTATAAAAAAAACTGATATTCTAGCACTCTGTTTGCACATCCTCCTCACAGTACTATATAATGTTACTGAATGCAAGTAGCTATTGCAAATGAGTTCAATTTAATTTTAAGCCATGTAGACTGGATTGTTATATTATGATCATATAATATCATATTTTTGACAAAAAATGCAGTATTTCCACTGCTTCATATCACAAAGTTAACAATTTCATAAGTTCTAATGACCATAACAATAACATGACCGCTTGATATCTCTTGATTGGGTGTTTATGTTGGGTCTCATCTCTAATTAGCTAATTTAGTCATCTCGTTTGTGAAAACATGGGCAATTGTAGATTTAAGGTCATCTACAGGCCACAATAGTGGGCAAAAGATTAAAAAAAAAGAGGGTAACAGATATTGAGGGGCCGTATCTATCTTACATACATCTTACAGTTCATGCTGTAGTGCCAGAGGTCACTGATAAATGATGGATTAAATAACTTAGTAGGTGGTGAAAATAATCATTTTATTTAATTAGTAACTGTCATCAACTGAAACAATCCTCACAGATGGTTAAGATTTAGTAGGTGTGGGTCTTTGGCAGTTATGGATGGGTGGGTGGGGATGTTAAAACAATAAATAATGAAAAGTGTGACAAACCATGGGGACATGATTGTCTCAGTTCAGTAGCAAAGCCAGTTATCTCAGAGACACACATAGACGCAGGCATCCTGTGATCCTTTGAATTGGAGAAGGCAGCGTTCAGGTTGATATCAGTTTAAAAAAAAAGATTTTCTACCTGGTGTAGAGTCTTTATCTCTTGCTTCCGCTACTTTCCTCTTTGGATATAAATAGATCAGTGCCTAGCTAGAAGGCAAATCAGATAGTTGATAATGGTGATCTTAGACTTAAGTGTAATCAAAGAATCAAGAAATTTGAATTATGTGACTGTTTTCTGATCAACAACTTGGTCAAAGTTTGCGGAAAGTACGTGTTCATAGAGACCAACGTTGTCCGTTTGTCGGAGACAAGATGCGAACAATGGTCTCCAGAGTCTTTGTCTTTGTCTTTCGCTTTGTCTTTATAGTTAAGGTTTGGTGAGGTTTAAGCACCTAAAACTGTTTGGTTGATCAACGATAGATCCTGGTTAAGGGTAAAAGGAAACCGTGGTTGAGGTTAGGGAATAATAATGGTCAGGGTTACAAGAACGTTTGCATCTTGTCTCCTGGTGGTAGGAGATTAGGTGTGGAAAGAGGTATCTGATTTCAAAGACAGACAATGTATCTATGTGTTTAAGGTTTGGTTAAATCAACGAAAAGTACTTGGTTAAGATTTGGGAATATTTTGCTCATGGATAAAATAACTACTTGGTTGAGGTAGTTATTACTTATTGAACTTGTTTTAGTCCATCAATTAAAGCAGATTCATTCTTTCGGAATTTGTAAAATAAATACAACAATGTGTTGCACACTCTGTTTCCCATTCTTCTTCTGCCCCGTCTCTTTGCACTTCTCTCTTACTGTGAAGCCAGAGTTGAAAAGGGCTTTTGAGTGAATGGCTCTGCACAATGTCACACGCCTCCTCCGGGCCTTTGTTTCCACTTTGTGTCCACAACAAAAGTGTCTTTCGTCCAGTAAAATGTATATATATATACTTTTTTAAATGAGCACAAGTTCTTAGCTTACCTATGTAGAGTGTCTATCTTGTCGGCTGTGATTCCTCTCAGCAGCTCCTCCAGCAGGTCTGAGCTGTCGGACGGAGGAACAGTTGGTTTGACGGCAGGTGTGTGCGTGAACCAGCCAATCAGGAGACCCAGGACAAATAGCCCCACCCCTGCCAGGAAGTATCTATGACGCATAAGCAGAATATCAGAAATTAATAAAGAGATTATGTTGTGTCCACTTACTAGATTTTATATTTTATAGCTGTTATTATTTAACAGTAATCCTCAGCGAATGAAGTTTGTTAAGTATATGTCTGAAAAAAGCAAGTAAGATGCTCTGGTAAAAGGTCAAACCTCAGTTAATATTTTCATTAAACTATTGTTTGCAAGGGCAAAATGAACTCTGGTCAAGGGATAATGTATATTATTGCCTTTCTTAAGAAATATTTCCTCTTGATTTGGGGAAACACTGACTAATCATGTCCACCAGGTACTTCTAATACATCAAAGGTAAGACAGTGCTTAATGTGAGGCTTGACATTTGATAGGCTACTATTATTTTTTCATAGCAGCTGAGTCAGTATTTGTGCTAGTGGCTCAATGCCTATCGGTACCATGTAGACCTTGACTTCAAGCACCCTGCAGTGGTGCTTATCGAGATAACATGCAACCTTTCCATCCTGGCAGGTGTGTCAATTGAAATGTGTGTCTGGTAATGTTCTAAGGGTACTCAGACCTCACGCTTACCCTATCTCGAGCATTCCTTTAATGGTAGTGGGTAATAGTAATACACACTGATACACTGACAATTGATTTCCGTAAGAAGAGGCACGATTAAGCAATTGTTTCGGGTTAGATGATATGTGGTTGTAGGAGTAGGAGACAAAGGAAAGCCTTTTGAAGTCCACTTCCAATTTAATTTATATCCGGGAAAAGGCCAATAGTTATACGTAAAGCCATAATAATATGTGTTAACTGGTTATGATAAGGAGCAGGACCTTCATTAAAAGAACAGGTTTCATCATCCACCTTATCAAACACCATTAATATGCCATGTGTCTATTATGATTCAGAGGAAATGAGAATAATTTGCACCATAACACCAGGAAACAAGCCAATCAATGCAAGCCACTCTATTCATGTTGCGAAAATAAGGCTTATTCTTAGATTGCCTCTCTGTAGGATTATAGCAGAGAAAGAAACAAAAACTAACCGTGAGGCTGGTGGTTTGGCCACATACAGTAGTTATGATGCCATCCCAATGCTCCTGCTTTTTGAGGTGTATCAGATTTAACCAACTGGGGGAAAGCTTTAAAACGATGATGATGCCAGCTGGGGTGATTGTCCAAGCTGGCATGGGAGCCAAAAAATAGTTTTAAAAGAGTAAATTAAACAATGGAAATCAGGGCCTCCCATCAGTATTGCCAGTAGCCTAACAAAAAGGTTAGAAGGTACTCCATAATCTTATACTGTGTGTACGTTTTATATTTGTATTGTTATACTCTTCTTTAATGTTATAAGCCAACATAATGTTTCATCAATAAATAATGAAAAATTATTATTTAAAAAAAAAACATTTGGCAAATGAACTGCTCTGACAACGTTGCTTCGCTCACTCAGTGTGGTAGAATTATTGATAATCACAAAGCTGATCACCCCTTAATCATAGGCTGAATATGGACCATCAACATGGTGGCAAGGATTGTAAACAATCCACATGGTTAATTTTAACAGCTTCACTGTTCCTTTCCCCCCTTTTGATTTAGCACTACTTGCCCCTAAAGTGTTAATCCAATAAATTGTCCATGTTGGTGGATTTGGTGACACCAGCTATTACTAATGCTGCTGTAGCGGATCACTGAAACACATACAAGTCGTAAAATTACCTACAGTAGCTTCAGATGTGAATTTAAGACTTGAGTACTACAAATGCTACTTCAGCAGTCCTTGAATTACCTGAGCAGGAAGCAGTGGAGTCGTCGTTGGCCTTTATGGCCCGGAGCCCTGGTGAAGTGGGAGATGTAGTTTGGATCTTCCTGGAGTCGTTCGAATCGTCCATGTGGTGAAACTGAAACAGACGGCTGGATGGGTTCCATCAACTCTGGGTCTGGGTCTGGGCCGGGGTCTGAACACCCTGAAAGGGAGAGCAGTGATACATTAGAAATAAATGCCAACCTACCTAATATGTTGAAAATGAATTACATCAAGTATGTTATGGGTGGAACTGTTTAAATACACTCTTTTCTACTAGAGAGACAGTTTGAGGTGGATACTGGTAACTTCCTCTGAACAAACTCAAACTGTAATGCTGAAAACAAACTGTAAATAGGATATGGAATAAAAACATAATGCTTACTTTTGAGTATTGAAACGATCAGCCCTCTTACTTGAGAAAGCACTTGTGAGGATAGAAAACTACTACTCATACAGAACTCCAGGCACAATTCAAAACAGAGTCCTTCAAAGCCGAGGAACTGAAGTCTAGCTTTAGGGTACTTAAAAAAGTTTCTCTCTTTTGCAGCTGCTGGCAGTGGCAAACTTCTCACATTAAAAACAATATTTCTTTCTATAATGACAGGTTGTTTCAAATTATGTGTAAGGGTTTCTGAAAAACCTCTGTGCAAAACACATTTTAAGAAGCTTGAGACTGAAATTTGTTTTGGCATTCTGGAAAAATTGACTAACTTCATCATAAATAACACAAAGAAAAACTGTTTATTATAATGAGCATGTTTAAGTCATACATACATCATAAAAGCTCATGCACATGCATGATGCATACGTTGTGTATCCTTATTACACTAAGTTGCATCACAGCACCAAATATCATTATACGACAATACACAACATAAATGAGATTTTTCATCGCTAACCATATGATTTGAGAAATATTTTATACTCTTGGAACTGCATTTTTTTTACATTTATGAGCTGTGGGATTCTCATTAATGTGTCAAAATGTTTTTTAAATAATTCACAAACTTATCATGTTAACTGTCTTGACCTCATTCAGACAGTATTCATATATATTTATTACAAGCTGTAATTGTTCTGTTAGTAGAGCAAATGAATCACCTCTTCATAAACAAATCATATTGCTTTAAGAGAGATCAGCTGCATGACACACTACAATATGTATCTTCATGCATTATGAGGTGTAAAATCACAATACTTGTTCACAAAGGATTTTGGATTAAAAGCAATTATCAATGTTTGGCTGCAAGGCCAGTGGAGGTTACATTTGGAATCTACAATTTGGAATCTACAACAATTGATATTGGTATTCAAATATATGATACCAAATTACCATATCTGCTAATTTGGTATCATATATTTATTATATATATATATATATATATATATATATATACTTAATTATATATACTTAACAGGTACAAGGGTTAGAAAATTGTAGGTGTAATTGTACCTGATCTCTGGCAGTCTACATGTTGCATTTGCATGCGGTCCATGCTGGGTCCTGGTTCCTGTAGCTCCTCCTTGTCCAGGTCCCAGTCAAGATCCAAACCTCCAGAGCAGTGCAGAACCTCACCGACCATTGGGCCGCCCTGGTCGTCACACACCTTCCTGTATGCCATGTTGTCACCTGGAGTTCAAATCCATCACATTTTCATTTACACATTTTCTACGCTTTTAAAAATGTCTGTTCTTAACATTAGCACCTTTTCAGCTAAATATTCTATTCATAGCTAAAGAATTCCAGAGTTCCATTAAAACCTCCCAGGGGTCATATTTGGGGCATTCATTCCAACACCATCGACCCCGAAGACAAACACTAAACGTCAACAACTATTTTCTCAAAAGAAAGCCATGCATAATACTGTAACCAATGAAAACAGGATGGAGTTTTGAAAAAGGCCTATTCCAAGTACTTGCATGCATTTGATTGCTTGATGCAGTGCAATGCCCCTTGACGTCCTTTGCATTGAGCATAATTGAAATGAATAGGAGCTGGCCTATATGTATGGGCCCCAACTGAAGACGAACATCAACATCTTCTCTTGTTTCAGATATTTGATCATAAAATGCAAGTACAAGAAAGTGAAAGACAGACTGAAAGAACAACTTTAAAGGTATTTATAGTTAACCCACATTTAATAGAACCTAGCAGGGAGTACATTCCAATATACTGTACTTATACCTGACTATTCATAATAAGCATAGTGCATTTTCACATATGCAATCCGAACAAAGATCTCTCAATAGCTAAACCAGGCAGTGTGTGTAGAAAGCCTGGTATCAGCCACCTGGGTCAGATTAAGACTGCTCATCTGACTCAAGGTAATGGATGTTACATTACAGAAAATGTGATAACTGTGGTTAATAGCGACTTAGACTAAGTAACTGACCAGAGCCTCTCAGCACACAGAAGACTAACAGCACCGCAGGGTGCTACAATGCATTTACACACTTTATATGACCGAGAGAACGCAAGTCAGGGCGAGGCATAGAGTTAAGTACTGGACCTTAGTGTGTGTGTGTGTGTGTGTGTGTGTGTGTGTGTGTGTGTGTGTGTGTGTGTGTGTGTGTGTATGTGTGTATGTGTGTGTTAGCAAAATGAATTAATAGCTTTAGGGGTGTTGTGAGTATGTGAGAACTAGGAAATGATGAATTGTGTGCGTGTGTGTGTGTGTGTGTGTGTGTGTGTGTGTGTGTGTGTGTGTGTGTGTGTGTGTGTGTGTATGTGTGCGTGTGTAAAACCAGCTCTGGTTCAGTTCACTACGGCTCCTAAACAGCATCATTAAACCTTAGCAGGGCTGGAATCACATGCATGAAGACTTTGTGTTTGTGACTTCTGACTGGAGATCAGCGATATAAAACCTCCCAGCTAGTGTCTTGGTATGTTATCAAGTTTAACAGTCCCTTTTACACGCTCCATAATTAAAATCTGCCCAATCAATAACCGCTTGGGGTAAGTTAAAAAATCAGCTAAATAAAATCAAACTGCTCAAAACTGCAGTTAAACTTATAGGCCATCATTCAGTGTAAACTTAATTTTACACAATGGTATATTCCAATAATTACAGGTTCAAACCACCAAAGTCAAAGCAAAGGGAAGAAAAAAGCAAGCATGAGTAGAAGCTGTTATGAGGCTCAAAAAATAATCGTCCTTACATTTGTTTGATTGTGGGTTATTTTGTGTAATGTTTTAACCACCAAGCAAAATTTCAAATGAAGTGGTTATAATTACCTAAAAATATCTTGTCAAAATAGAAAGTACCTTCTCAAAGTGCCCAAAATAACAAATGCAAAGCTTTGCAATGATATAAAAATATTTTTCTACATCTCGGTCAGGCTTCACCAGTATACACATAGAAATAAGACTATAATGTCATCATTGACAGATGGTGGTCTTGGTTTTTGGGGCAGTACCTAAATAGTTTGTGGGAAATATAAGGGCTTTATACAGGTGTGACTTGAGCAACATTTCAGTCAGAATCATGAGTTATTAAAAAACAAACGTATCATGTTTCAAGATGGCGCCCCAATCATTCCAATAAAGTGATTGACTAGGAAAACAATTTTTCGGTTTTTGGACCCACGGAGCACATCTCTTTCTCTAGCTGAGCTGGCTGATGTTACTGGATATAATGGCTCAGATTTTGACATTGAAGGTGTTCCAGTCCTATACCGTCCCACATTTATGTTGGGATCCTCACAGTATGGAGATTGAGCTATTGCACTCAATTTCCCATGATCCATTGTGTCTAAACCCTCCCTCACTTACTGCAACCATGTGTAATATTAAATTAATATGGCTGTTTTAGGATAATTAAAGAATTAATTAAATAATAACATAGCATCAAACTGTAAAATATCACATTAACTTATTTTACATTTCATTTTATATATATATATATATATATATATATATATGCATGTCAGTTGTTACACCATTGTGTTTAAGATATTTTAATTCTCCTAACCATACAACCAAACAAGAATATAATCATTACTGGTGATACTGATGATTGTTATTTGGGCATTTTACAATTCCATATCAATTCAGCTCTGCATAGGTCGCAGATGTCTGAGCAATTGCTGAATTGTCGTTGTTTAGACAAAGTAGCCTCTTTTGTTTTATTAAGCAGATTCAAGAAGCAATTGAGATAAAGGACAAAGGGGAGAGAGGGATATGCAGACAGAGTCCTGGAGAGTGGGGACAATAGACACAGTGAGGAGAAAAAAGACAGAGGCAGTGGCAGAGACACAAAGAAAAACAGTTGGAAACAGGAAGGCATCAAAGAGTGTTTATAGATGAAGGAGAGGGTAAAAAGCAAAGGGAAGAGGTCTTGGAGTTTCCTGGCATCAATCTTGAATGCTTCACCACACTTTCATTACCTCTAGCTCAATGCAGATGAAGGATCCTCTCAGTAAAAAGGAACAAAAGTTCATTTAACTGCTGACCTCGTGTTACAGCCACACACACTGCAGTGGGCTTCAGCCTTGCACTTATCTCTGGTGGAGTGAGAAAAGCCTCCAACTAGATGTTTTTTCTTTTCTTTTTGTTGTAGTATGTAAATGTATTTTGCATTTCAGATTTCAGAGAAGCATTTTGTTAAAGATGACAAAGTATTCTTGAAAAATATGCACAATTAAACCCTAAGGCCATTGTCAACAGTGTGTTAGGAGGTTATTTCAGGAGTTGATTCAAGCGATTTGATAGTCATTTTTAATGTTGACCAAATCATATAAATATATTTTTCAGTCGTTTCACATATCCTAAGTCCTCATGTGAAAGAGGTGCATAGAACAACATGTAACTACACTTTTAATTATCACACAACAACAGACTTAACCCTTTGCTCAATGCAAACACTTCCTCCAAATGTAATCCATACAGTATGTGTGAGCAGAACAGAACTGTGAAGGAAACCTCTTACGTATTGTGTGTGTGTCAAAGCCTGACGTATCTTATTCCTCTGTGTCATAGAGCTCCATTGTTGTCTAAAAACACTTAAAACATTCAATGAGCCACATAGCTACACGGGTGACATGTGCCCTCATGGTCATGAACACAAACTGTAACTGTAGAATACCACAAACACTGTCCTGCTGCCAGGATTACTCAAAGAACACTAATATATCAATCTGCATCTAAAAAATGCATCCCTCACAAATACATTATTTTGATCCTGTTTGTATAACGTTTGCAGAAAACTACACATTGGTCACCCATTTTAACAGATTTATGTCTTAAGTAGAAACAAATGGACTATGAGATGTATGTCATAGATAGAGAAATTGAAAAGTACTGAGAAATGTTGGTTTTGTGACAAATAAGAAAAATACAAATGCACTAGTGCCAATACAGGAAGTGGTGTGCCCATAGCAACATGGACAGTAAGGAGTTTTGGGCTGAGGGGAGTGTAGTACAACAATCGATCCTTTTTTATTGTTGTCAAATATCAACATCCCCTGAAGAGAGGCTGACATTTCCGTGCTTTAGAACTCTTTATCAATCACAAAATGTGTCTCATAGCCTGTGATGGCCCATGACAGAGACCTGATCTACATTGCTTCATTACTAAAAAGGTGAAGGTGCATCTAGAAGTCCCAATCACAAACTCCAGCTTGTGTTGTGGGAATTCCCTCCAACAATCTGCGGTATGAGTTTACAGTTGCACAAAGTAAACCCATACCTATAATGTTATTGGTGATATTAATACTTGCTATCCAGTGTTTAAAAAAATGATTGCACGTGAACATTTTTCTTTTTGCATAAATGGTCAATGGTCTTCTACCAGCTTTGACACATTTATTCCCTGTAGAATGTAATAAGTCTTAGAAATATTAGTGTTCAGTCACAATCAAAGGATAACTGTGTTGGATCTTTAAAGTCATACTGCACACTGATGATCTATTGCAACTTACAACAATACGATCATAGACTGTAAATCCCATAATCACCTTTATACTCAATGTGCCACAGACGGCAATTTAATGTTAAGTAGAAGGAGGGGGAGATCTTCTTTAAGGATTTACTGCAGTATGTTTGTATGGCACTACAAAAATAACCTTTTATGTTTTCTTCTAGAAATGTATTTGTGAAAGCAGAAGAGACTCGACCAGAAGGCGGGTTGGAGATAATGTAAATACATTGGATTTATACCTCGAGGCCACAATATGTGGATTTGTTATGTGATTGTAAGATCCATGTATTCTGAAGGTATTAGTTTTTGTTTGTAGAGACGGGAGAAAACTCCCATATTAGCTTGCATGGTTGTCTGCTGCAATAGTAGCAGCATTCTACACTTCGTAGTTTTCAGTCAACCAAATGTTTTACCAAAACAGTCTACAGCCAAGTTAGCAGCTTTGTGAGGCTGTACATATGTTGAGCGCAGCTTTGAGCTAAGTGCTAACGTCAGCATGCTAACATGCTCATGATGACAACAAGATGATATTCTGCAAGTGTCATGTTTACCAATTGGCAACAACTGAAGCAAATGAAAACAGAGTGATTATTGACAGATGCTTGTAAATAAATAATAAATATAACTTGATCAAAATGAGTTAAATCAAATTTTTTAAATGTGTTCTGACTCAAGAGCAGCAATTCAACTCTGTTTTCTCACATTAAGTCCCTGGGTTAGTTCTAAACTAAGGTATTTGTTAGTCCTTCTCTGACTGCTGCTCCACTGCCTTGTCGTTTCTAGTTAGATGCAGTTGATGGGTGATGTCTGTGACCGAAACATCACCATACTTTAAAGCTCTTTTTCAATAAATCATGTGGTGAGGGGGCAACTTGTGCCTGTCTTCTCAGCTGGATGGGTCACTGAATTTTTAAGATTTCATCCCTCATTGGGGTTTTGGGATAAAAACTAAATGTTGCTCTTTGAGCTTACAGCTCCATTTCAAAATGTAACAACATTTGACACTGCTATCTGCACACCTTTTCTGACCTGATTTTAAGTAAGGTGACAGTCACATCATCTCAGAGGACTGAGGGAGAACAACTGCACTTCTGCTACAACTCAAAAGCATCTGTGTTAAAAAAGTCAATTTAAAATTCAAGAACTGCTGTTAAGCCGTTTGCATTTGTGTGTATTGCTTCATATCTAAGAGGAGTTTTGACTAGTTACCCCCAGAAATGTTGCTGTGGAAATCCAAATGATGCTATTACTGAATAAAAGTACACTTTCTGCTGTGAGTATTTAACAAAATCCATATCTTTGATATACAACAATATCAAAGTTGTTCCATTTCTCAAACCTTCCCATCTGTGAGGACAAAGTAGATTCTCCACTAGCTTTTGGGCAAGCTAATTGTTAACAAATTAGTCTCCACCTCTCTGCCTTGTCTTCAATGCTCATGCATACAGTGAAAAACGGTGGATATAAATCTGCACCGACATTTTTTGCACAAAGTTCAATTATTGGTGAACTTTGACAGGCACATTTCTTCATCACTGACAAAGAGCAAATGTTTTTTGAGGGAAGTTTCGTAACATTCACAATAGAGACATGGACATTGGACAGGTCAATGAATAGATGGGTCTAAAAATCAAGTCAACGTTGGCTTTTTAGAATTCTGTATTATAAAAAAGCCAGTCTGTAATTTCAATTTCGTAACAAACATTAACACAGTTATTTTAGGCCAAACCATGATCTTTTTTCTTAACCTCTTACAGTGTGGGGGAATTTACTCGAAAATACCTACAAACGACATACCCAAAGTAAATTAAAATCTGCTCTTCAACTATTTGTACCAGCTGCATTGTGTTGGTCTCATTCAAAATATAACACTCTTATTATTCTTGCAATTACTCATAATTACTCCAAGTGCTTCTGGCACTGAGTAATAGTGGTCTGAATATACTGAATTTTAAGAAAATAAACTCTGTCTGAATTTTATTGTTGAAAAAGATGCCTGAAGATGGGTATAGCTGGTAGGTAAGAGCTGGAAAACACAATAGGAACATAGCACCAAATGTTACCAAAATCAGGTTCAAATTTCAGAACAAAAACACAAACACACAACATATTAGACAGGTTTTTCTAAGAGTAACACCAGGCTTTCACAAGCTGTGCAATTTGGAGATATTATAATATTTATTGATAAAATATTATTTTTATTGCTTACAAACAACTATTATATACCCATATGTCCCTGTCAGTAGTAATAACACAGAGTAATTGAAGTATAAACACAATTTTTGCAATATTTTTGTTTATTTTTATGAACTTGAATATAACAAATATAATTTTGAAAAAAATTAACACATTTGTAAAAAATAAACCAATGAAGTAGGGCATCAAATTTCTCAACGTTTCATTGGCTACACGATACGCCAGTCATCAATAGACTCAGTTGCTATTGGCTCAGTCTATAAACACTTCCTTATCAAGTTGACACTGATGGTATTGATGGCTGTAGATAAGGATTGGAAGCTCCGATTGGCTCAAATGAGGTGTCAATCGAACGCTAAGAGTCCGCTCTGCATTTGAGGAGCAGGCGCTCAGAGTAACGTTTTTACCAAGTATAAACAAAATATCTCACACATCGATCAGCTGATTTCAAAGATTGCAACAGCTGTTCATGGGCTTTTATGGACGTGACAATGTTGGTGATCAATATCGTTTTACCAGAAACGATCGTATGGACCTTTGGCAATGACACAGGAGTGTTTTTTTTATTATTATTAATGACTACAGGATTATTATGAGGCTTCATAGGTGAGTTGGCTAAAAGTTACGATTTAGATTTTTGAGTTTAATTGCTATTTTGAGGAGCTGATTGTACCTGCTGTTGTGATTGTGATCTCAAAATCTAAATAGATGAGATTATAAACTTTCTAAAAAGATGTGGCATTGGTATCACATCCAGCATGATGGACTGTACACAACTCATGGCAAAATAAAACTCCTGGTGGGCCGGTGGGCCGTCCACACGGTAAGAGGTTGTTTAACTTACTTTTTTGTTCTATTTTGTTTTACAATGTTAACCACGTGTTCAAAACTGTGACCATAATCTGGAAGAAAACATAGTTTGCTCAAAACCTAATTGAGAATGCAGTTTAGTTGTATGGGAACAAAAGGTTGTGTCAAAATATACAATACACACTATTAAATATGTGGTACACTTAGCCACTATTTTAATATTTGTTGTTCATATTTTAGACTCAAGTTAGATGTTTTACCAATTGCTGCTTTATTAAAAACTTTACAGCTGCTGTTGTACTGGACATACTTTCTATTCTATAATTTACAATAGTGTGGTAGACACAGCATATGTCTGTGTTGTGCATCGATACTCAATCAATATGTTTTGGGAAAATGTATCAATAATAAAAGAAACACTGAGCTGTCACAGTGAGGAAAACATAGCTTAATCAATTATGTAGTTCATTCAATTAGTCATAACTCCCTCCATTATATGCAATCGCATATCAAAGTACAATTTTAAAGCAGTAATTTAAAGAGCCAGACCTAAGAAGAGATTCTGATTTTAAATAAAAAGGCTGGTGCAACAGCAGCTCTGTTTGACCTTCACAGCACTCCATAATTATAAACAGCTGTGTGGCTTTGAAGAGGTGAGGAACAACATAATTGGTATGCTTCAACAAAGTCGCCCTGCAAATCATTTCTCTGATATCAAATACTCCAAACGGATTGACGGGTCATCTACTGTCTCTGCTATCTTTCACTGCTCTACTGTAGATTCATCCTGCATTCATAAATTATTGCAACGCCGGCCTGCTGGTGAGACCGTTGTTTAGTGTGATCAGGGCAGAGAAACAAAGAGCGAGAGAGGTAGAATATTCCCAAAACACTTTTCCTCACCAATCATTTTACTTGACACAACCTTGTCAGCTGCCGTAGTTAAAGAGCATGAAACAAGCTGTCAATCATGGCTTTTCCTCACAGAGAAGTGCCGGGAGGGCAGAGTGAAATGCAAGGACCACAAATTATTCATAATCCCATTTAAATGATACATTAAAACAACCTCAAAGTTACCATCCATTGTATATTTTCACACCCATGAATAAAAAGCATGCATACAATAACCTCCACACCCTGATGGGTCTCCCGGTGGTAAACTGAGATAATGGAAGAAACGGTAAGAACCACTGGGGATAAATAAAAGCAAATGGCAGTGTAATGAAATGATTGAGTGTATCCACAGAGACTTCATTCATATTGAGTGCGTTAGTATAAAGGGTACAGGACTAAACTGGTTTAAGTCATATCTTAGTCACTCAGTTAGTTCTCAGGAACTATTGTTCAGTTTTCCTCCTCTGCCCATGTCACCTATGGAGTCCCTCAGGGTTCCATCATGGGTCTGTTTCTATTCTGCCTATATGCTCCATCTTTGAAACATTATTAGAAAGTATAACATCTACTATCACCATCAAGTTAGTAACCTAGGCCAGATTCTGAGCTCTGTCAAATCAGTTTTGTTGTTATAAATAGCATTACCCTTCATTAACTCCAAAATGCAGCTGTAAGGATGTTTACTGATACTAAATAGTGCAAGCACATCACCTCAGCACTAGCCTCTCTTCATTGGTTCCTTGTCTACTTTAAAATTCAATTTAAGACCTTGCTGATCGCTTTCAAGGCTCCCAATGGCCTGGGCCCCATATTACATCTCAGACCTTATTCATTTGCACTCAGCCCCTAGGTCTCTTAGAACTGATGGCAAATCTCACTTGTATGTCCCAAGATCACGACTAAAACTTAAAGGAGACAGAGCCTTTGCAGTTGTTGCTCGACAACTGTGGCACCAGTTTCCATTGGATCATCAAATGTTGTATTTGTACTATGTTGTTTATCCTGTACACACGACATCTATTGCACGTCTGTCCGTCCTGGGAGATGGATCCCTCCTCAGTTGCTCTCCCTGAGGTTTCTTCCATTTTTTCCCCTTTAATTTTGGGGTTTCTTTTAGGAAGTTTTTCCTTGTGCGATGCGAGGGTCTAAGGACAGAGGATGTCGTAACCTGTACAGTCTGTAAAGCACACTGAGACAAATGTATAATTTGTGATATTGGGCTATACAAATAAATTTGATTTGATTTGATTTGATTTGATATCAGATGTGTTCCCTCCATCTTAAATCTAGGCTAAAGGCACATTTATTTTTTTGTTGGCCCTTTAAAAACCCTCTCCACTCTTTATTTACATTGTAATGTTGTTTTATAGATCACTTTGGTGCCGTTTATTTTGTACACCACTTTTGTCAGTTTAAAGGGCCTATGAAATGATAAACATGAATTTCTACTGATGATAGTAAATGCTATTTGTGGTGTAAAATTATGTGTTATTTATGACACAATGATCGCAGTATTTAATAAATCATGATTTAGTATGTCGACCACCGATGTTTACATTGCCGCTACCGGAAACACCCGACGCCGTGTTCTGACGTCACAAGTATAAAATAGTCCACCAGTTGAATACACAGACATACACAGGCAGAAGCGGCAGACGTGGCGATGTCGGACTCTGGCTCGGATATTTCGACAGAATCGATGGACAGTGAGTCGTCAATAGACTCGTTGCACCTTCAAGAAGAGGAGTTTATTGAAGAGGATGCCTGTGTCATGGATTTAGATCATGCGGGCGAGTTTAACGTGGTGGAAACAGAGCAGCGCGAGACACAGTATTCAAAATGGAGACACAGACGGGAGCGGACATGTGGATGAACGTGACGGTGAATCTGGATTTGGCAGAGATCCTGTGCGACAACAGAACACAGACAGGTATATACATTTGACTATAGTTCATAGAACTTATCAATATATAGTAAATACATCATAATAAAATGTAACATTATCCTCGATCGTAAATAGATCGATAGCTATCGTTAGCTTGCTAGCGAGAATTGTTATGAACTGGACTAGTTGTCCGCAAATGGCTCGATCGCTAAATATTAAATTATTTCTCTACTTGGACACATCGACACCTGTAAAGCTTGATAACTTGATTCTCTCTCAAAGTTTCTACGGTTGAGGTTCTATCGTTGTGTCTGATGTCAAACGTCATATACTGTATTACGAGGCTGTATATAAAGCATTAGCTATTAGCTAACAAACAGACCGGAGGACAGCGCTGGTTTATAAAGTATAGTCTGTATACTGACCGTCTCACCCATAGAACTTACTCACAGGCATATAAATAGTATGAAATTAAGATGACGTTAATATTGGCCTTTTTTCTGGATATTGCATATTGTGTACATGTCCTTACCATTCTTCCTTTGTACATTTAGGTGTACATGTGAAAACTGTACAATAATGGAAGCAATTGAAGAGCTGCTGCCAAGAAAAGGATGTCATGGAGGAATTCAATGAATATGAGGGACATGGTGCAAACATAACCAGCATAACAGATCACCCAGGATTCAAATCAAAGTGTCTGGATGTTTGGGTGTTGCAGACAGCCTACCAAAGCTATTCGAAGAGGGACAGACAACAAGCAGGTGATCAGCCACGTAATGAGTAAGTTACTTGTGTAATTTGTAGAGCTCAGAAATTTTGATGTATTTTTGGGAAGTCGAATGGTCACTCTGGCAAAGTTACAGAATACATAGATAAATAAGCAAATAAGGTTGAAGTGATTATCATTGACATAACCATAACGCGTTTTCTGCTATTTTAATTCAGCTATTATACAATTAATTTTTCTGCTATATATTATTTTAATTCTGCTGTTTTATCTGCTGTTTTATACTATTTTAATTCGGCTGTTTTTATAATGGTACGTCAGACTCATTTACATCTACACCTTGAGTAGTGTGCTGTAAATGCTCTTATTCTGTCCTTGTACTAATTGTTATGTTTTTGCTGTGAAGCACTTTGGGCTGCAATTCTTGTATGAAAGGTGCTATACAAATAAAGCTTATTAGTATTATGTATTATCTTGTATTTTACAGAATGTATCACTATATGGCATACCGCCAGCTGGTGAGATTTTGTTGGGGAATACTTGGTAAGAACCACAGAATGCCATCATGTGCCATTCAAAAGATCTGTGCTACGTTTCCATCTGACAACTACACGTCGTTCAAGTATCAGCACTTTATTAGAGTGAATAACAAAACACAATGTCAGTTCAGTGATTGAATCTGCTTCTATACAGCACAACAGCATCCCTCTTGTTTGGTTCTTCCACCGACTGCTGAGTGGAGCTGGGACTTCAAAAGGTTCCTCATCAACATTGTCTTGGCACAATGCTTTTACTCAAACTACAGAATAAAATCAGGAAGCCTGTTATAAACATTGAATCTATACTTAATTAAGCTAAAAAAGTGTAATTAGCTAAAGTTATTAATACTACAAACAATAACACACAGATTAGCTAGGGCCTGGTGTAGATAGATACAGTATATCTCAAAAGTGAGTACACCCTTTAGATTTTTGCAAATATTCTGTTATATCCTTTCAGGGGATAACATTATCCTACTGAAACTTTGATATAACTTAAAGTAGTCAGTGTGCTGCTTGAATAACAGTATAGATTTATTGTCCTTTGAAAATTACTCAGTACACAGCTGTTAATGTCTAAACAGCTGGCAACAAAAGTGAGTACACCCCATAGTGAACATGTCTAAATTGTGCCCAAAGTGTCAATATTTTGTGTGACCACCATTGTTATCTAGCACTGCTTTAACCCTCCTGGGCATGGAATTCACCAGAGCTGCACAGGTTGCTTCTGGAATCTTCTTCCACTCCTCCACGACGACATCACGGAGCGCACGGATGTTGGACACCTTGCACTCCTCCACCTTCCTCTTGAGGATGCCCCACATGTGCTCAATTGGGTTTAGGTCTGGAGACATACTTGGCCAGTCCATCACCTTAACCTTCAGCTTCTTCAGCAAGGCCGTTGTCATCTTGGAGGTGTGTTTAGGGTCATTATCATGTTGGAAAACTGCCCTACGGCCCAGTTTCCGAAGAGAGGGGATCATGCTCTGCTGCAGGATGTCACAGTATATATTGGAATTCATGTGTCCCTCAATGAAATGCAGCTCCCCAGTGCCGGCAGCACTCATGCAGCCCCAGACCATGATGCTGCCACCACCATGCTTGACTGTAGGCAAAACACATTTGTCTTGGTACTCCTCACCAGGGTGCCGCCACACACGCCGGACACCATCTGACCCAAACAGGTTTATTTTGGTCTCATCAGACCACAGGACATGGTTCCAGTAACTCATGTTCTTGGATTCATTGTCTTCAGCAAACTGTTTGCGGGCTTTCTTATGCATCGGTTTCAGAAGGGGCTTCTGTCTGGGGCGACGGCCATACAAACCGATTTGATGCAGTGTGCGGCGTATGGTCTGGGCACTGACAGGCTGACATCCCACTTCTGCAACCTCTGCAGCAATGCTGGAAGCACTCGCACGTCTATTTTTGGAAACCAACCTCTGGATATGACGCTGAGCACGTGGACTCAACTTCTTTGGTCGACCCTGGCGAGGCCTGTTCCGAGTGGAACCTGTCCTGGAAAACCGCTGTATGATCTTAGCCACTGTGCTGCAACTCATTTTCATGGTGTTGGCAATCTTCTTATAGCCAAGGCCATCTTTGTGAAGCGCAATAATCCTTTTTTTCAGCCGCTCAGAGAGTTCCTTGCCATGAGGTGCCATGTTGTCCAGCATTCAGAGAGAATTGTGCCCAAAACACCAAATTTAACAGCCCTGCTTATCATTTACACCTGAATCCTTGTAACACTAACGAGTCACATGACACCAGGGCGGGAAAACAACATCATTGGGCACAATTAGGACATGTTCACTATGGGGTGTACTCACTTTTGTTGCCAGCTGTTTAGACATTAACAGCTGTGTACTGAGTAATTTTCAAAGGACAATAAATCTATACTGTTATTCAAGCAGCACACTGACTACTTTAAGTTATATCAAAGTTTCAGTAGGATAATGTTATCCCCTGAAAGGATATAACAGAATATTTGAAAAAATCTAAAGGGTGTACTCACTTTTGAGATATACTGTAGATAGATAGATAGATAGATAGATAGATACTTTATTCATCCTGAGGGAAATGTAGGAAACATTTACATTACAGTTTACATTTGTATGTCAACTCGTTACATACAGTAGGCCTAGACCGATTATGGCTTTATGCTTGAAACAATAAATACAGTAAACAAGTAGCACGGCTTACCTTCGCCCTCTCCATTTTGGCAAATGCATTTCGTCGTCTCTTTGGTGGAGGACTCTGCACCAGCGGACGTGTTTAAGTCGGCGTGCTGGCTTGTGCTGTCTGGGGTCTCGGCAGTATTGTAGGCACAGCATCTGCGTTCAGTTTTAAATTCTTTTTGAATCTCATTTCCTTGGCGAGCATAGTTTGTTCGAAACACGGTCTCTCAAAGTGCTGCCCACAAATTGTTGGTTTCATCGACGCACTTGTCTTGTCCATAAATGCGACATTTTATCATCTTTTGGCCACAGAAAGCTAGATTTGGAGACGGCCCCACATCCCCATACAACACATCGCTTCACAATTATCCTTGACAATCGATTGTTGTCCATTCTTTCTCGTAATAATTGACAGCAGTCTTTGCTGGACGCTTCAACGCAGACGAACACTGGCGGCGGCTGTATTCTACTTGCGGCGGCTGTATTATTCTTGTGATGTCATCGCCCGAACATTGCCGAAGTGGATGCTCTCGCCGCAGCGATCGATTGTTGTTAGCGGAAGTCATTTTTATGCTGGTATGATCGTGATTTATTACGAATACATCAATATTAAAAATATATATATGGCACATTTCACAATAGATATGCAACCTCTATCATATACCAAGGCCAATAACACTGACGAAATATAATTTTGTAGGCCCTTTAAGATGTATTTCAATGTTAAATAAAATTAATAAATACAAATTAAATAAATAAACTTTATATTTGTAGAGTGAAAGTGCAAACCTACTGTGTAAACATAACTGAAAAATATAGCTTCAGTCTTTTTTTAGGTCCAATTACTTTTTTTTTAATCACATGGGCACCTAAATGTTGCAATCTTCATATTTGAATTTTCGACTGCTTGTGTTTAATGTGAAACAACAAAAATGTTTGACCACATGCAAACTTTTGTCTGTAGTGGGCCTGTGTGTAAAATGAAAAAGCAAAAACAACACAAATACATTTTCCCAAGGCAACAAATAAAATACTCATATATATATTAAATCATGTGTATTATTAAATTACTTGCTAAACTGTCAATTATGCAATTAAGCTAGAGTACATACCATCCCAGCTATGAGATTTCATCTGGAAAAAACATTTCAGACTTAAATATTTCAAAAATAAAGCCAGTATTATGAGTGGGTGCAACCATCAGACATACCCTTCTAATGGGTACATAAAGTGAAATGGAATGCATTAACGCCCTCCTTGTATTTCAGTCAGCTGCTGTGGTACTTAACTGGCAGTCTGTTCAATTACTATCTGGCTGTCATATGTCGCTCTGTTGTCTGCAGAGAGACACAATCAACATGCAGCTTATTGGAATCCATTTAATAGCACAGCCAAAGCTAGACTCTGTTCATTTCCTCATAAAATATAACCTGCCTGGATCTTGCAAGCAAATATCCATCCGTAGCCACAGCATCAACATCTGCCCGGTGCCATGTTGCTGTGAGAGTTTGTTACAGGCTGCAGGGCCTTCAGAGAAAAACCTTTATTTTTATAGTGTTCATGAATTAAAGATGGCTTCCCCTGGGGTGTTGAGGGAGAGTAGAGGCTTTATGGATCTCTCACTCTCTCCTCTGCATTAAATCTCCTGGATACCACAGGCCATGTCTCAGGATGTTAGACACGGAAAACAATAACAGCCAAACATTCTTATCTAGCTGTTTGTTTGTATTTCTTCCTCTCAATACCCATTCTCTTTTTTGTTTTCTCCCTTGCTTCCTGCCCTTGCTCTCATTTGTGCTGCATTTCCCGGTCTAAAAGTTCAAACCATTGCCCACAAGTCAACAGGTTATGCAGTCCATTACGGTTGAAGGTCAGGTTATCTTGTTCTGTTGCGGGAGGATTTAGGAAAACAGAACAGGCAGCTGTGGGTGGCATAATGGTAAAAATCTGCCTGAGGAAGCATCAAAACACAATATGAATTTACAATATCAACAACTCCCTTCAAAGTATTTTTTTTCCAAGAATATAGTCAGGATATCAATGTTTTATTTTAACTCAACAACACACTTACCTAAACTTTTAAACCTACCGTAATTTCCGGACTATAAGCCGCGACTTTTTCCCCATTTTGCGACCTATCTATGGATTTTTACAGCTAACGGCCACTAGGGGAATTCCTAAATCTATGGATTTTACAGGTTACAGTCCACCGGATGCAGGGAAAGAGCGCGCAAAAGTAGCGAGTGGTACGAGAGACAGACGGACATTACGAGAGCGAGGCAGTGTGTGAGACACCCTCATTATGTAAAAAAAATTTCGGAAAGAAGGATACGCTGAAGAGAGGGGTGCATGTCCAAAAACCCCGACTGTGGAGTTACCGTATGATGATGACTTCCATGTGTTTCTTCTGTTTCAACGGTAATTTATGGACAAATTAAGGAAAACACCAACGGTCAGAGACAATAAATGCTGATTGAACAGGCAGAAGTTCTCCATCGTTATTTCCTGGTTCTACACAACACAACGCAGAGTCGATCGTGGTGTCAGCTACAGACCGGCTACATACACGTCAGTCAATTTAGCGTCTGCGGCTTATAGCCCAGTGCGGCTTATATATGTACAAATTAGTCAATTTAGCGTCTGCGGCTTATAGTCAGGTGCGGCTTATAGTCCGAAAATTACGGTACATGGTTTAAAATTTGGCTGATTAGTTTCCATTTTCATATCACCTAAAATGAAGCTGATGACAGTTGCTGACATTGGTGAAAAAGATCAAAACCTTTTAGAACATGAACTGAAAAGGGGTTAAAGCAGGTCATTGACCAGGATTTATTGGCTGAAAAATCAAACAACAGAGGACTCCTTGAACAGACACAGGGGTTATGATCTCCCCTACGATTTGACAACCTGTTATCACATGACCTGATAACTGTACCATTAAATTCATCCACCGATGAAGACCATGAAACGTGGTTGAAAGAAGCTAAGAAAATCTAAAAAGAGGACCTTGATTTCAGAGTATTGGTCATTTCCACGTTCAACAAACATATGCATTGAAAAAATGTTGTTAGAGCAAATTTAGCTTTAAAGTTTGATCCACTCTGGGCCAATAAACAACATACATGGTGTTAGCTAGCTACATTTGTGTGTAAAGTCATCTTGCTAATGAGTACCTATACTTTAAGATGCTGTCCACTGCATAAAGCTCTGTGATACGATATGAGAGTACATGTAACAGCATGTAGCTTATGTTACAGGTTGTTGAATTGGACAAAAGGTGTGGTGGCAGAGTTGCACTTTGCAGCAGTAGCAGCTCACTGTCTAAAGGCCCGTTTATTGTGCTTTGAGCTCTGAGGCGTATTGCTGCAAATGCAAAAGTTACAGTTCAAAGAAATCCATTTTATTGGGAGAACAAGATAAATCGTAAAGATGCTAAGTAAATTCAGCAGTGTAATAAACTAAAAACACCATTTCAACCTGTTTTCCTTTCCAGATCTTGCAATTACAACTACACATCCTCCTGTCCTTCTCAATGTCTTTCTTCAGCAATGGAACCTGTTTCAAATAAACCTCTTTAAGCATGATATCACATGCTGCCAAGTGTACATTGAAAGCATTGTTAACCACCCATCCTCCTGGCTAATCATCAAGAACGCTCAATATGATAAGTCTTACTTGTCATGTACTGGATGTTAAAATACATATATGCATACAAAAAAACACAAAGACAAGTCCTCTTTACTTCTGTTTTCAGGACCCTCCACTAAGAACATTTGTTCCAGCTAATTACCTTTTTCAGTGATATGTTCAAACACACATCCTACACATCACGATGCTTTAGAGTCTGTTGGACAGATGCAGAAGGGAGCAGGTAAACATATAGCCTAACAATAACAACTCACATAAAGCAAGTGCAATTCCAACCATTTCCAAAACATTTGGTGCAATGTGGAGTGTAAAAGGTAATCTAAATTTACCTCCAGGTCCACTAACTGTCTTTTTCTGGAGATTTCAATGTGCAAATGAGGGTAACATATACAGTAGTATCAATACCTTTTTTCAACACATTAACAACTTTAACCCACACATCAAGTACACTTGTGAGCAAACCACTGACAACTAAGTCTGATTTAGGACAAGGACGGACACTTTCAAATCAACAGGCAGCCCAGTGGGGCTTCCTTAAATGGCTCAAGATCTAGTGAAAGTAATTTATGTCACAAGGAGCCAGCACTTCCAAAATCTATTAAACACCTTAAGATCTCTGCAGGTATATACCCTAAAGACAACACAATGTAAGGTCCTTTGTTGCTGAGGGCAATGGTGAGACATGAAATACAATCCAGGAGGTCAAGGAAAAGATCCATTGATGTGGAGGCTTATCAGACGTCAAAACACTGCACAGCCATTGGTGATGCAAAGAGACAGGATTTTACAACTTCTACAAAAATATATCACAGTGACAATTATATTATCTTCCTAGCATGCATTTCACTGGCCATTTCACTAAATTCATTGTGAAGCACACGCATGAGGAGTTGAGTAACAAAAGGTTACAAGAGTCAGCATTGGGTATCGATTCCACACATTGGAGCATCACAACTTAGAACTCCAAATCCATATAGACAATCCACTAATGGTGTATTTCAATGAAATTACTATAAATTAAATACATTTTGTCAAACTCTTTCTGTAGTTGGAACTTTCATGAACACCTCACTCTAATAACTGCACTTTCCTCTCACGCAAACTATATAATGTAAAATGAGATCCTACGGTCTTCGATGCTCTTAACAGATTCTCACACCTGGATGCATTATCAGTGTATTTCAGACACTCAACAAAAACACTTACCCACTCTTAACACAGCCATGGTGGCTTTCACAGATTTCTCTCTTTTTTTGGCTGAATAAGATGGACTGCAAGATTTTGATGAATTATAAACAAAATCCTATGTGGCATACATTGAAGATTTTGTTCATATGTCTTTTAAAATACCCTAGAACTGGTGACAGCTATCAGAAGTGTCTTTGTGAATTGCCAGATGTTAACATGCCACATACTGGGATTAGCAATTTTGAGAAGTTGGCATTTTAGCAAGTGATGCCACATCCTGAGCAAAACCCTCAAGGGACTGGTGAATGTGAAGTGATTGAAAATTATGTAAATTTGAAATAAGCTTGAAGACTCTTTTGGCATGAAAGCAGCAAAAGTTGATCAATGAGGCCTCCTTCTATACCAATACACTATTTGCAATGTATTCTGCTCCATCTCTTAATGCATGCAAGGTTACTTTCAGTATCATGCGAGTAGGTTACAACATGCAGTACACGTCTGACTGTTTCGACAGGCGGAGCCTCTCATGTATTACAATGATGCAATCCAAATACAGCATTCTCTTTCCTCTTGAGACCTTCTAGCTGACAATGATATGTCTCCCAAGGGCAACTATACAGTAATTACAAACCTGTGTGCATCCCCAAAAAAACACACATATATACTGTACACACATAAGTGCTGACGTTTTTTTACTCTGTCGATTTCTGACAGCTGCCATCAGCCACCTTTGCTACCAATCCTTTTATCTGACTACAACATCATGCATGGCCCAGGGGAGATTTACACCCACACAAGCATACACATTCACCAGCGTAAATAACTCCATCTTCCCATCCCTCCAACCTCAAACACCTCTGCTGTTTGATCTCTCCCATCCATCCCCCTGTTTAATCCCTGTTCTCTCTTGGCCTCCACCAAATGAAATACAAATAGCTCGGAATAACCTGGGGCGTCATTTATCTAAATTAGAGTGCCGAGTGTGGATCCCGAAAGGGTTCCCATATGCTAGCGCAGTTAGCGTCATTAGCTTCATTAGCCCGTGTCAGACCATTAATTACACATCAAGCCTATCAGTTAGCTGGGGCTTTGGGTTCTCATCAACTCTGAACTTCAGTGGGCAGGAAAGCAAGGAAGACAAGCCTTTATCACACAAAGTGCTGGAAAGATACTATCTCCCAGCATCTTTTAACATGTGGGAATCATCTTTGCAATGTGGTCCAAAATGTTTTCAAGATACTTTAAGATTACCAACTTTGTCTTGATAGTTGTGAGGTAAGCAGCAAGAATGCACAATGTAAGCTACATGCCACAATGTATATGTTGTAGTACTTACTTGATTCCTGCATGATGATGTGCTGCACAGTGATACAAGTGGAACCTGGATTAGCTTTTTTATTTGCCTAACCTGAGTTTTTTTTGCCAGACCTCTGTGACCCACTGCAATGGTCTCAATAAATGAGGAGGCCAAGTTTTTTTGACACCGTGCTTTTGATGGTTTGAACCAAGCACTAAGGACGCTGAGCTGTGAGGTAATTTTGGCATAGTGGCCATAATTGGTATTCAATTTCTGGCAGAATCACCTTATGACCAAAATGGCTTTTGCTGTGAACCCTTCCATGCTCATTGCTACCATGGTGACTGCAAACAAAAAGAGGAAAGTTGACACTGCCGCTTTCAGGAACGATGGGAATTACAATATTTCTTCACTGAAAAAAATGGCCATAATGAAAAAGTGAAGCAACTTCAAGCTGCTCTGGCGTCACAACAGCAATTCTTCATGCGGGCCTGTCAGTCAAATGAAAACATCCCCAAAGCAAGCAACGAAGTGGCCATGTTAATAGCTAAACATGGCTAACCTTTCACAGAGGGTACGTTTATCAAAGACTGTTGTGAAAATGGTTGAGAAACCTTGCCTCGAGAAGAAGCAAGAATGTATTAATGTTTGCCTGGCTCGTAACACTGTGGTACGGAGAATTGAAGACATATCGTCAGATATTCAGAGAGACGATTGGGGGACAGGGTAGTGACTTTTGATTATTTTTCATTAGCCTGGGATGAAAGCCCACATGCATTTTTTTTAAGGGGAGTTGACGACGTCATTAAGGTAACGTGTTACATTTTATGCATCTCAACCACTGCCCTCAAACCTGTCAATTGAAATCCAGATCTCAGGATCAGCCTTCTCATTAGTGTCAGTAAGTTACCCGTTTCTTGGTCAGTCTGAAATTCTGAATGTTTTGAATAGTAACATCGATCACTATTTACAGTGAAAAGTCACAAGCACAGTTAATATATGCACTTGGACTTATAGCACTTATTTTATTAAACTCTTTAATACGATGTGGCTATAACTGTTGATGTTATGTACTTTCTGAATGATCTTGTAAAAGACAAGAGCAAAATTCCCATGTTTTAAACTTTAATGATAACAGAAATCTTTGCATTACTTATAACTACTGTTTAAAATGAACATGAGGTAGAGATATTTATCAACTTCATGGAATTTAAGGTATTCCATATAGTTTGTTCAATGTTATCTGACTGTCCAGATATGAATGAAAGGCAGAACTGTGTTTGTAGAGTTGTTAACGCCTGCCTGCCTATATTTAGTTACATTGCCATTTGAAAAATAAAGATAATTGTGACAATGAAAATTGTTATTTAACAGTGTATTTGTATGTAACTTTTAATAATAATAAAATGTCAGAAGGGAATTTTGGCCCCCGGTCTCTTCACATTATCAAATCTGGCCCTCTTTGAAAAAAGTTTGGACAGCCCTGCACTACAGTATGTACATAGTACACTACTTATACATATGTCCCATAGACCTTAAGAGCTCACACTCAACTCTGCACTTCCTTGGGTCCTCAACAATACAGCCACCAAGTCTGAAGTCGATCGGATGATATCATTCCGTTAATTTGTGCAGGAAGCCAACAGGAAGTCATGAAGTCTGAATAAGTCTGAGGCTCTCAACCAGCTCAGTCCGTGGTGCGCATGCTCTTTGGACCCCAATAGCAGCAGTATGGAGAACCACACAGAGAAGTATGCTCCCAGTGAGCAACTTTCATAGGAATTAATGGGGTGCCATTTTGTAACACTGTATCCAGTTATTTGTAATACATACATGGTGTGAATACAGCCTTAAGTGTTATACCACCACCTTTTAATGGTACAAGTGTTTATACCTGTTCCAAAAGGCCACATTTTAAAGCAGAACAACTGTTCATCCCACTGCGTCCCAGATCAATAGCAACACTTCTGGGCAGTCTCTAGTTAATTGTGGTTCCAGCCCATGTACTGCCCCACTTATCAATTGGTTATTTGTAGATGATCAGCTAAGGTGATTTAGGTTAGTGTATGTTTAGCAAAGGACACAGCATTTGTACACAGTCCAACAGCAAGTTATACTTGAAAAGCTACCTCCCTGGTCTCACAGCCTGACATATTGACTTGCTGGCAGCATTTTGGCTAGTTGGCTGGCAGGACATCTAGCTGTGGAAGCCAAAACTGGAATCTAAGATAGAAACATAATGGCTAATGGCGTTAAAATGAAGAGTCAACACCCATCTATGAAAGCTCATGAGCTTCTATGGAAAAAACAAGTTGTTTTGGTTTCTATTTCCATGAGTACATTTTGTCACCATGTCTTGACAACTACATGTTTAGCACAACTCTAAAAGGCCATGAATGTCAGGTGAAGTGACATGTGCACAATGTCTCTCTGAAGCCACTTATATACACTCTTGCTTTGAATTATCTTGCAAATAATTTGACAGAAGTGGCTGTACTTGAGGGGTATGCTCATGACAGGCAGGCAAAGTTTGGATTAAATACTACTATGATATCATGAGGATTGTAAACACACTTTTCCTCTGGTTATATGAAAAAGGTTCTCTGACATTATGATTCTGACGGTGAATTACCTAGACAAACACCTGAGAAAACATCCCATCCCCTAGAGTAGTTTAGTCTTTTTTTATTACAGTGTGTTTCACATTAACACTGTAACAATGTGCTTGGATATCCTGTGAGTAACACCCATATT